>NC_133334.1:265517858-265647858 GCF_042186555.1 Aquarana catesbeiana | reverse complement strand
GTGGAGCACTTCTCTTTCATTCACCAATACTGTGCACACCACAGAGATTTCCGTGGCTGTTCAGCTGTTTGCATATCAAGACAAACACATTTTTTCAGGATTTACTTTCTTACCCATGGTCTCCATGTCTGCTCCGTTATTGGATCAGGTGATTGCATACACCATTCATCTTCCCATATGAATCTTGATGTCCTGATGATATGTGACCACCTGGCTTTTCCCATTTTCTGGCTGTCTGTGATGGAGTGTGCCATTCGGAGTTACTGTTGAGCCTTGGCATCATATGATTACATCGCATGTTTTTCATATTTTTCTGGTAAGCAGATTGGCAGCACGTGGGTGTGGTGTGCTTTCTTTGGGCACACTGAAGTTTGGTGGAGGCTTCACGTCATCTTTACTCTTCAAAATAAAAAAAAATAAAACATTTTATATGGACTATTATATTCACCTGATAACTTTGTTCTAATTTATCGCTGCATTCATTTTGGCCTTTTTCATGTGTGTTTGATGAATCAACAAACTATGCTGGCTGCTAATCCTTTTTTCTAGTTAGCGCAGATATTTGTTCACATTTTTTTACTATGAATTTGAATGTGATTGCTTAATTCTGAAAACAGCTAGATCCCCGGTTATAAGAGGGTGTGCACACTTATGCAACCACATTATTTTAGTTTTTTATTTTTACTTCAACCCCCTAAAAGATTTCAGTTTGTTTTTCAACTGAGTTGTACAGTTTATAGGTCACATTAAAGGTGGAAAAAGTACTGAAATTATTTATCTTTGTCTCATTTTTTAACATCACAGAAACCCGACATTTTAACCGGGGTGTGTAGACTTTTTCTATCCACTGTATAAGGTGAGTGGGAAGGTTGGCGTTGTACGGAGTATACAGATCCCAACCCCCGGAGAATACAGACAACGTAAAGCGGGATGAGAAGAGAAGAAGCCGCCACTGACATCATCCATGACGGAAATGATCACGTCCTTGTCACGCTCCGTCTTTGATGAACAGATGAAGGGACACTCCGCCAACTCGATAATAAACAGATTTTCAGTGTGATTCGGACAGATTTAATAAGACGCATATTCTGCGGGGAGAGTGAAGTGTGCCGCCACATCGTGTATATGAACGCTAACATGTTTAAAAATAAAAGCAAACAGATATGGAAGTATGGAAGGCCCATCAGGGAAATCTACAGACTTCACAAAACAGATCAGTCGAGAACAGTCGGGTTATCATTCATTAATCTGAGTGAAGATTTCAGCAGAGAAAGATTATCAATTTATCTTCAGAAGAATAAATAATAAAACTTGTCATGTTCAACTCTAGACGTGTGATGAGTCTCTGTGAACAATTTCCATAAATTACAAAACTACAGAAACCTCCATTTAGATGAGCGATAATCTGATACAAAGTAACACTTTTACGTTAGGGTGGCATTTTGACCCTTTCACTGCCTGTTGTTTTTGCTTTTCTTTTTTCTTTTTCTTGCACATATATTAAAATGCAAATTTTAGCTCTGAAGACCCCCAAATATTATATATTTTCGGAAAACAGAGACCTTGGAGATAAAAATCTAAAGCCCACAGCCAAACTTCACCCCCGTCCCCCCCCCAAGATGTATGAGCATTATGTGTCAGCAAACTTCCCCCCCACAAAAACACTGAGCACTAATCTAAGCATAAATTACCATCCTCCCAGTAAAAATCTGCCCCCCTGCTGAAATCCCCCTCTTAGCACAAATTTTTGCCAACCCCCCTGCCATCCCCCAAATCCCCCCAGCTCAAATGCCCCCTCCCCCCCAATAAAAAAAAATAATCCCTCCTAGCAAAAATCCTCTACCACTAAAATGTCCCCTCCTAGTACACATCTTTCCCCCCCCACACTTCAAATCCCCCATCCCAGCACAAATTGCCTCTAAATCCCCCCTCTTAGCACAAATCTTATTCTCCCTCCCAACACAAATCCCCCTAGATCACCACTCTTAGCACCCCCCTTCCAACCCCCCCCCCCCCGCAGAACAATACCCCCGCCAAATTCCCCCTTCCAACACAAATCCCCTCCCCCCAAACTCATTGTGGTGCCCCCCCATGATACCACAGTGCCCAGGGCAGCCGTCCCTCCTGCCCACCCCTTGTCCCCGGGGGGGGGGGGGTTAAAAAAAGTTCCAATGAACTTGACAGGTACTCTTTAAGGAGACTTTATGGGGTCTATTAGCAGCTCCATAAAGAGGTCAGTTTACTGGGTTACTGCTATGGCTAATGGCATTCAGTCCATTAGCTACACACTGATGTCATCACATACAATGCAGGACCAGCAGTCCTGCATTATAAGCATGGATTCCCAGGGCCCGCCCACAACCTGGACCATCAGAGGGCAAAAATGTCAGCTGCTGGGGTAGAAAGAGACAAGGTAGGTCAAACTTACTTTTCATCTCCACCCCCTACATTCTATAATTTTCTATTCTATTTTATTCTATTCTATTATTTTCTATTCTATTCCTTTATTTTCTCTTCTCTTCTATTATCTGTCTGTTCTATTCTATTCTGTTCAATTCTATTTATTTTCTATTCTGTTCTATTCTTTTCTATTCTAGTCCTTTATTTTCTATTCTAATCTTCCTAATTCTATTCTATTATTTTCTATTCTTTTGCTTTATTTTCTATTCTATTCTATTCTATTCTATTCTATTCTATTCTATTCTATTCTATTCTATTCTATTCTATTCCTGCTTCTATATAAGTAGGAATCATCTTATTTCACTTTTGTACCTTATTGTATTTATTGCAATATGTTCACATTTCAAATTCAAATTCATTTTCAAATTTGAACAATTTGTTTTGTAATAATTTATTTCAGATTCGTTGAAATGTATTACTATTGTGATACATCTGAACCTCCAAATAACAAAAACTGTGTCACTGTAGCTGCTGAC
Source organism: Aquarana catesbeiana (assembly GCF_042186555.1). NCBI lineage: Eukaryota > Metazoa > Chordata > Amphibia > Anura > Ranidae > Aquarana > Aquarana catesbeiana. The sequence continues at coordinate 265,644,922 of NC_133334.1, read as the reverse complement.
TTTTAATAAGGACACTTACCTGTCCAGGGAGCCCGCGATGTCGGCCCCCGGAGGCCGATCCTTCCATCGGATTGGGTGCAGGCGCCGCCATTCTAACTTATGGAAACTGGCAGTGGAGCCTTGCGGCTTCATTGCCCGTTTCCTACTGCGCATGCGCGAGTCGCGCAGTGCTTTGTGAATGGCCAGAAGACAGTGGGTGTGGGGGGCTTGCCGCACAAGAGGATTTGACGTCTTGCGCCGCGAACCGGATGGATCGAGAGTACAGGCTGTACATCATAAAAGGGCACTATAGAATAAAAAAATTGTAAAAAATTGTAATATCCAAAAACGAGGGGTGGAGAGGTGGTCTTTCGTTTAAGACCACCTTTAAAAAGTGGGTGGAACTCCGCTTTGAAATACAGGCAGTGCAAGTACCTAACTCTGATTTGATAGCAGTCTCTTGCAGTCCCCGTACAGCAGGGCTGGAATGTGAGTGGAAGAAGCAGCATACGGTGCCAATCAGTTCATGTGCTTACAAGGAGCATACTGATGGGGGGTAAAAGCAGAGTGATAGAGAGATGAACTCATCACTGTGCTGCTTCTCCTTTCACTGTCCAATCACAGGCTGGGGGGGGGGGGGGCGGTTCCAGGACAACTAAGTAAGTTAAGTGCTGCAGGCTGACAGAGGACATCTAGTGGCAGAAAAAAGAACTGCAAGGGAAATGTTGCAGCAAAAGTTGGTTTTGTTATTTTATCTTTCATTTTTATCGTGTTCTTTTGGACTGAAGTTCTGCATTAATGATATTTAATAAATACCTAAATTCAATAGTGTTCTTTATATATCTGCCCTTTAGCTCAGCTGTAAAAATAAAAGACTGGCGCAGTCTGTGCAGCTGCTATGGAGAAGCTTGTGGTCTGAGAAAATAACAAGGTTTTCAGGCAATTGTTACATTTAAATATATATTGCGATCTGACTCACTGTACAGAAAAGCGGTGACTTGCCGAATGCGCGCTGATGTATGGGGTCATTCGCTCTGTACATGGCGGACTGCACTCCTCCAGACTGACGTCTCTACATGGATTGGGTTATAATTGTCAGCTACAAAAAATAAAGTCGTTGGAAATGAAAGCACAAAGGAGCAGAGAACATAACTCCACCAGATGGAAGGAATATTTATATATATATTTATAAGAAGAGCGCATCAGTTACATGGTCGGACCTTAGTATTGTGACCTGTCTCCTTGAAGAGGGTCATTTATCTGGCACCAGAGGATCTATCGTTACTGCGGTGTGCTCTGGACTGCCAATCTGCAGCAGCTGGAGGATATAGAGGGGCATAAAGGTCACATTTATTTCAGTGAGATCTGCTCATCATTTATTAATGTGCCCCACAGATACAAAGAGTAGCAGAGGTTGTATTTATAATCAGCAACTGCCAACGCTGTTTGTATTTAAGTGAGAAAATTTGATACAAAGTAGCAGGCATACATTACGGGGGGGGGGGGCATTTTAACTATTTCAGTACCGGACACGTTCACCTCCTTCCTGTCCAGGCCGATTTTCAGATTTCAGCGCTGTCACACTTCGAGTGACAATTACTCGAGAATGAAACACTGTACATAAATGAAATTGTTATCATTTGTTTTTAGACAAATAGAGCTCTCTATTGGTGGTATTTAATCATCACTGTTTTTTTTATTTCCTGCTAAATAAATAAAAAAAGAATATTGAAAAAAACTATTTTTCTTAGTTTCTGTTATAAAATTTAGCACTGAAGTGCACTGATGAGGCTGCACTGATGGGCACTGATGAGGCTGCACTGATGGGCACCAATAGGCTATACTGATGGGCACTGATGAGGCTGCACTGATGGGCACTGATGAGGCTGCACTGATGGGCACAGATAGGCTGCACTGATAAGGCTGCACTGATGGGCACTGATAAGGGTGCACTGATGGGCACTGATAGGCTGCACGGATGGGCAGTGATGAGGCTGCACTGATGGGCACTGATGAGACTGCACTGATGGGCATCGATAGGCTGTACTAATGGGCACTGATGAGGCTGCACTGATGGGCACTGATGAGGCTGCACTGATGAGCACTGATAGGCTGCACTGATGGGCACTGATGAGGCTGCACTGATGGGCACTGATAGGCTGCACGGATGGGCACTGATGAGGCTGCACTGATGGGCACTGATGAGGCTGCACTGATGGGCACTGATAAGGCTTCACTGATGTGCAGTGATGAGGCTGCACTGATGTGTACTGATGAGGCGGCACTGATGGGGGCTTCACTGATGCACAGTGATAAGGCTCCACTGATGGGGCAGCAGCACTAATGAGGATGCCCTGATGAGTCTGCATGGATGTGCATTGATGAGGCTGCACTGATGCTCACTAATGAGGATGCACTGATGTGCACTGATGAGGCAGCACAGATGGGCACTGATGAGGCTGCACTGATGGGCACTGATGAGGCTTCACTGATGTGCAGTGATGAGGCTGCACTGATGTGCACTGATGAGGCGGCACTGATGGGGCTTCACTGATGTTCAGTGATGAGGCTGCACTGATGGGCACTGATGGGGCAGCAGCACTAATGAGGAGGCCCTGATGAGGTTGCATGGATGTGCATTGATGAGGCTGCACTGATGCGCACTAATGAGGATGCACTGATGTGCACCGATGAGGCAGCACAGATGGGCACTGATGAGGTGGCACTGCTGGGCAATGATAAGCTGCACTGATGGGCACAGATGAGGAGGCCCTGATGAGGCTGTCCTGATGGGCACTGATGAGGCTTCACTGATGTGCAGTGATGAGGCTGCACTGATAAGCTGCGCTACTCGGCACTGATAAGCTGCACTGATGGGCACTAATTAGCGGCACTGATGTGGGTGCACTGATGATCAGGGCATTACATATTAGTGTAAATCCTGAACACACTGTGCCCCTCACAGATCAGCTCTCCTTTCTTCACACAGTGTTTCTGTGTGCGCAAAGGAGGTCTGGAAACCGGCAAAGGAATTAAGTCCGGTTACACTGTGAGAGCTGGGAGCCCGATCACAGCAGGAGGTGGATGGACGGGGCAGCATGAAGAGGAACCTACCTCCTGTATATGCCGCCCCCCTTCCTATCCAGGTGTACAGGGGGCTGCACGGGCCCCCTGGAGCATGGGCTTGGGTTGCAATTGCAACCATTATGACCCCTGTATATACGCCCCTGCTGCAGAATACAGACACAAAGCAGTGCCCAGATACAGACAGGAAAAAGTAATGTAAGCAGTGAAAGTACCTGAATTTGATCTGGTATGTGCCTCTTGCAGTCTCTGTACAGCAGAGCTCAAACTGGGAGAGAGAGAAGCAGCACAAGAAGCTAATCACTTGTGCTGAAGTGCTTATGTGCTAACAAGAACCATGCTGACTGAGATACTGACGAATCAGAGGGATAGAGAGATTAACTCATCAGTCTGCTACTTCTCCGGTCACATGTTGAGGATAGGACAAGACCTGTAAGCCTTACCAATCTTTATGTCAGGAAAGAAGCAAGTACCAGTCTCGCCAATATCGCTGCTTTCCTTCGCACATGCGCAGTAGAGCGGCACTCTGGCGCATCCCTGGGCACAATACAGCGGAACGGCTAATGCGCGTGCCCAATTCAGTGAAACGGCGAACGCGCGTACGCAATAGCGCGCGCACATGAGCCTCCCACTGACCTATAAAAGCCACTCTGTGCCATGACCAGATTGCTGGTTTGTCTTTCAGCTCCCCGTGTGTTTCCTGCTTGTATCCTGATTCTTGATTGCCAGTTGTGACCCGGATTGACCTTGACCTGCTCTGATCTCTTCCTGCATCTGACCCTCGGCTTGCCTCTAGGACCTCTCTACTTGCTTCCTGTGTTTGACCCTCAGCCTGTCTACGGATATTGCTTCCTGTCTCCAGTGATTGACCCTCAGCCTGCTCCTGGACTTTGCTATTGTCTTCAGTGCTCGACCCCTGGCTCGCTCACAGACTTTGCCTCCAGTTCTCTGTGTTTGACCCTCTGCCTGTTTTACGGACTTTGCTATCAGTCTCCAGTACTAAATCATCAGCCTGCTGACAGACCTGCTAATAATCCTTCGCACTGGACTGTTTTGCCTATCTAAGAGACTCGTGCCAGTTACTGGTGTTTGACCCTCGGCCCGTTGTTGGATTAGCTGTTCGTCTTCCTTCTTGAGCTTCAGCATCTTCCAGGCCTGCACAGCCCTGTCCCCCTTCCGGTGACCTTAACACAAGACCTGCCCTGCCTGCTGGTGACTCGTGCCTCTTTGTGCCCTTCACCCCCTGTACCATCTCCAGGAGTGGAGTGCGCTTAGTCGCAAGAGGTTACCGCTCTCAGCATCTCGGCCTCGGTGAGTACCCTTACCTGACACTTTAGCAGAGAGAAAAAATCAGGTCTCCTCCCCTTCCAGACAGGGCTAAGCTGTTCAGTTCTCAGGACTGGATGGACCGAATAGCACATCCTATGGCAGGCAACACAGCTCCCGTATATGTAGGTATCTGTTTGCCCGGGGTTCCCCTTTAAGCTTTCACTGTTGGTAAATAGAGACACCTTAATTCCAAACGATACAATTATCCTCCGTTATATGATGATTCCTGAGTAATTACGAATGACAGCTCATGAATAATTAATGAAGGCACCTGCAGAATGACTGAACTGCTCAACATGTGTTCCTTCACAATGAACAGTGAATAGCGAAGCTCCAACACCACCGGTACATAATTCCGGAGGATCTATGCAGATTTCTCTGATTTCCTTTTCCATGTGTTGCCAGTTATCTTAAAGCGGACTTTTCAGTTAAAGTGGTTTTCCAGCTGAAATTATATTTTTTAAATAAAAATACCCCTATAATACACAAGCTTAATGTATTCTAGTAAAGTTAGTCTGTAAACTAAGGTCTGTTTTGTTAGTTTATAGCAGTCGTTTGTTATTTTATAAACTTACAGCAGGCCGTGGCCATCTTAAGTGTGGGCATCTGAAGCCAGACTGTATTTCTTCCTGCATCTCATCCTTGCAGATCTCGCACATGCTCAGTGCAGCACAAGCTGTGTAATAGGTTTCAGGTCAGGTTTCTATAGCAACGGCAGTGTCAGAGGAAGTTGCCGCCCCTTCCCAGAAGGCATTGCAAACAGGAAATGATGCAATGGGCCACGGCCAGGGAGGAGGAAGTGAAAAATGAATACAGCAGATATACAGTAAGTGCTGAGAAATTTTTTTTTTAAATATCCAATTCGTTTACATTGCACAGTTTAGTGAGGGATGCTGAAGAGTTGTAAAAGTGGGTGGAACTCCACGTTAAGGGGGGTAGAGGGGAATTGTAGTCAGTGCCGAAACAGGCTCGCCCATTACAAAGATGAAGAACTGCACCCTCCTCCCCTGCTGTTAATGCGTCACAGGCACCCCCAGCACCTCCGGCCACATGTGGTACTGCACACCCCCAGAGGCCTGAATCCTGTTCGCCTTGCGAGACAATGCTCGCAAATCGTAAACCACGTTACTCGCAATCCGAGGTTTTACTGTATTCCTGTACTGGCAGAAAATAGCTTTAGCTTGAAAAAAGAAAACAAATGCAGCCACCACATTCACGGACAGGTAAGCTGCAACATAAGAAACCTTTTGTTCTCAAGTTTAACCATTCTTTAATATCCCAAATCTGTAATGGAGATAACAATGTGAAAGCTTTGTTGGCCAATCACAACCTTCCAAATAATCTTTGCTTCAAAATATGGTGATCCATCAGAAATGTCGTGGGTGCTTTATCCTTGGTGGAGCTCTCCTCTAAGAACATGAAAGAGGACCTGTTCCTTTATATTGCCGGGTTAGGTAATGGAAGATTTATTATTTCCCGCTGAGTTGTAGAGACGCCGGTCCTCACTAACCTCAATTTACTGTCAGCGAGCAGCTTATCTGAAGGTGACAGAGAAACCAATTCCCACCTAAACAATCCATCCCGCATTTCATCGGTATGGCCTCGGACAAGATGGAGCATTCCATATTTTATATTCCTGCTTACCAAGTCCACCATCTCTGCAGATCAGCATTGCTGTGATAAAATCCTGACGTTGATTAGCCTCTCCTAGGGGTACAAGAAGCAGATCTAATATACTGATAGATGTCCATGCAATTCACAGTTTGCCCAACACTTGTAAATTATATTCACACCTATCCACTGGGATTTTTGCCCATTCCTCCTTGCAAAACTGCTCCAGCTCCTTCAAGTTGGATGGTTTGCGCTTGTGAACAGCAATCTTTAAATCTGGCCACAGATTTTCTATTGGAATGAGGCCTGGGCCTTGACTAGGCCATTCCAACACATTTACATGTTTCCCCTTAAACCACTCAAGTGTTGCTTTAGCAGTGTGTTTGGGGTCATTGTCCTGCTGGAAGGTGAACCTCCGTCCTAGTCTCAAATGAAATCTTCTTCCATACATGTCTCCCACATGCCTTTTCGCAAACACAAAACGTGCCTTTTTTTTTTTTTTGCTGAAAGTAATGGCTTTCTTCTGGCCACTCTGCCATAAAGCCCAACTCTATGGAGCGTACGGCTTATTGTGGTCCTATGTACAGACACTCCAGTCTCTGCTGTGTGTGTGCAGCTCCTCCAGGGTTACCTTAGGTCTCTGTGCTGCCTCTCTGATTAATGCCCTCCTTGCCCGGTCCGTGAGTTTTGGTGTGCGGTCGTCTCTTGGAAAGTTTGCTGTTGTGCCATGTTCTTTCCATTTGGTTAGGATAGATTTGATGAGGCTCCTAGGGATCATCAAAGATTTGGATATTTTTTTTATAACCTAACCCTGACTTGTACTTCTCAACAACATTGTACTTGTTTGGAGAGTTCCTTGGTCTTCATGGCAGTGTTTGGTTAGTGGTGCCTCTTGCTTAGGTGTTGCAGCCTCTGGGGCCTTTCAAAAAGGTGTGTATATGTAATGACAGATCATGTGACACTTAGATTGCACACAGGTGGACATCATTTCACTAATTATGTGACTTCTGAAGGTAATTGGTTGCACCAGAGCTTTTTATGGGCTTCATAACAAAGGGGGTGAGTACATACGCACATACCAACTATCAGTTTTTTATTTCTGAAAAAGAGTTTTATGTATATACTTTTCTAATTTTACTTCACCAACTTGGACTATTGTGTTCTGTTCCATCACATATAATTCAGATTAAAAAAACATTGAACTAACTAAAGGTTGTAATGTAACAAAATAAGTAAAAAGCCAAGGGGGGTGAATACTTTTCCAAGGCACTGTATAATATCTATCTATCTATCTATCTATCTATCTATCTATCTATCTATCTATCTATCTATCTATCTATCTATCTATCTATCTATCTATCTATCTATCTATCTATCTATCTCACAGCTGTTGTGGGACAGAGAAGGCAGGTTCTCTGTAGGGGTATTATTTGCTTCTGGGAAGACTTTCCACAAGATTTAGGGGTGTCTGTGGAAATGTTGTTCCATTTGTGAGGTTAAGTACCAATAATGGATGAGAAGAGCAATCCGTGTTCCAAATAATCCCAAAGGCGTTTAGTAGAGTTGAGGTCAGTGAAGGAAAATTGAGTTCCTTCACACAAGAATCAAATTATCTATCTATCTATCTATCTATCTATCTATCTATCTATCTATCTATCTATCTATCTATCTATCTATCTATCTATCTATCTATCTATCTATCTATCTATCTATCTATCTATCTATCTATCTATCTATCTACTTAGACTTAGATTCCAATTTCAAAACCATAACCATGTGGGATTTTGGTGTCATCCAGTGACATCATTGGTGCCCAGCTCTTGTTTCCATTAAACAGTGGATGGAGTCCTATACCTGTTGTGGAACAGAGAAGGAAGATGCTGTAGAGGTATTATTTGCTTTTGGAGGGTGTCTGTGGGAATGTGTGCCTATTTATGAAGTCATGTGCTGATGCTGGATGGGGAGACCTGGCTCACTATTGACATTCCAATTCACCCCAAAGGTGTTGGGCTAAGGTCAGGATTCTGTGGAAGCCCTTGGGTTCCTCTACACCAGGGGTCTTTAAACCTTTGAAACAAAGGGCCAGTTTACTGTTCTGCAGACCTTGGGGGGGGGGGGGGGGGGTTGTGGCTAGTGAGGGTAGAGAATGTCCTGGGCCCATCATCAGTAGAGAGAATAAGCATTGCCTCAAGGTTGGTGGTCTAAAAAAGGAGGTATAGTGCCCCACCATTGGATTTAGTGGGAGGAATAGTGCCCCAGCGTTGGTATCAGCGGAAGAAATAGTGTCTCATTGTTGGTGTCAGTGGGAGGAATAGTGCCCCATTATTAGTGTCAGTGCCAATAATTATGCCCCACTGTTGGTGTCAGTGGAAGAAATTGTGCCCTTATATCATTGGGGCTTGGAATAGTGCCTCAAGGGCCAGATAAAGGCTTGCCAAGGGCCACATTCGGCCCTTTGGCTGCAGTTTGGACACCACTGCTCTTCACCATGGTTGAACCACGTCTTTATGGAATTGGAATGAAGAGGGTCTTCCCCATAGTGTTCTCACAAGGTTGGACATGGACATTGGTAGTTGTAATGGTCAGATATCTGATATAGGTCCACACAACATACGTAACTTGCACCAGTGAAAATAACATATTCCATCCTTTAGTCCTGGCGTCCTTCTCCCTCGTTCCCTGGCCCGACAGCGTATTGGACATGTGATGCATCAATACTCTTTTTTTTTTTTTCAGATCTGATGTGCCTTGCTCTATTATGGATTATCTGACGCTCGCCTCGGAGCCGCAGGGAATTAGATCTTCCAATGGTATAATTAATTTCGTCAAAAAGTTTAGGACATGACTCTAGTCATCTGTTCAAATCCCCTGGTTGTATGCCTTGAACAGGAGCACGCTAATTGAATGCGTTTGGCAATTAGGATTAACATATATTAGTATAAAATTAAACCCATATTTAAATGCGGTCTCCGAAGAGCTGTGATTTTTCACCATGATTATTCAAGAGGAGAATCTTTTTCTAGTTGGCTTCATTCACAGGCAAAAATTAGGCCAACGTAATAGACTCTTCTTCTCCTTTATACTAGTAAATACAAAGCTTAAATCTAAGGCTGAACGGTGGGCCAACATCTGAACATATAGCCAAGGGAATTTTGTTTTGGTCCTTCCATTCTCAAAATCTTCCAGACAAAACACAAAAGAAGAGAGGGCAAAGCCACCCTAGTGTAACTTGGCTTTAATATGGTAAAATTAAAAACATTACAATGGTCAAACTCACATTGTGTGAAAACAGATACAGCATAAGGATTCCACAGTGGCTACACTCCTAAAACCACCTCAAGATCCCGACAGGGGAATGGGGAGCCATGGACGTTCAACCTAGCTGCCCGAATACGGGTAACACATCCGGGACTATCCACCACCACGCTCGACGTGCAGATTTTAATGCGCATGCGCCTGGTCCAGCTGGCGCTGCTCTCTGGGGACACACAAACCCACATGAGCAGAATACAGGGGGGAAGAGAGTGAGGATGTCACACAGCTGCCATGACAACGCGTTTCGGAGGTATGGCCTCCTTCCTCAGGAGACAGCTCAGTCAGGTTTGTGACCTGACTACTCTCTCTGACAGTTAGGAAATGCAGCCTGGTCACCTCCCCACCCCTAGCCTGTGAATGGACAGTGTAAGAGCAGCAAGACACTAATAAAGTTATCTCTCTACTCACTCTGCTCTCTCCCCTTCTCAGCATGTTTCTTGTCCACACATGTGCACTGCAGGATATCTGATTGGCCCATTTGGCCCCTCATCAATACATATGCTGGGCAGCTGGGCAATAAAGCCCAACCACCCTGCCTCTGCATATAGGTGTCCTGACAATTAAAAGATGTTAGCAAATTTATGCAAATCTCATTACTGAGTTTTCATTGGGCATTTGGTGGGCTTTTTGTCAACTGAACCTCACTGCACACATATCAAATTCATACAACAGATACAATGAAGGAAGGTAGTGTGATAGGTAAACACTCGCGCCTATGATAATAAACCTTATAAACAATGTACTAAAGTGTTAATTGCAGCAGCTGTTTCAAATCCAGTGATTGATAGTAGATAATAATGTCACAAAAATCTAAATTTCCATGAACAAACAGCATTTGCTGATAACAAGTGGTATTAAACTCCCATAAATAAACAATTGTGCCATCACAATATACAAAAAAAACCCAACATATACATTCAGTGTTTCATAAGTCCATTGACAGTGATTAAAAAGAACTCCTTTCACAAAAAGAGTGCGTTCTCGCCGTTTGAATCCCACAAATGAGTGATTCATAGTTGAATGTGCTCCCAAAGCAAACAACTCGTTGAAGGAGAGTGAAGATCCCTACTCACCGGATGTAGTTGACCCTCAATGTCATACGCCAAGAGAGGTCAAATGAGCTGACTGAAGAATCCACAAACCAGGTCCAACCTTAGTCTTCTTACTGCATTCCATACATCCAAGGGTAGACCTCGTGGCAATCATAAAGAAAACGGGCTACATATAGCGTAAAACAATTTTGACTCTTTATTTAAAAAGCCTTCAAACAGGTACAGTTTACAACAGGAATTTATGCAAACCCCTTCTGTACAGGCATCCATAACATCAAATAAACCATAAAAAAGGCTCAGGTGTATAAACGTGCATTCCACCTAGAGCCCTGCACAATGCACCGTGCGTCCGATCTTGACGTGTTTCGTCTTCAAAAATGACATCATCAGAAACTTCTGATGACATAATTTTAGAAGACAATACATGTCAAGCTCGGGTGCATGGTGCAGGTCTCTAGGTGGAATGCACGTTTATACACCTGAGCCTTTTTTATGGTTTATTTGATGTTATGGATGCCTGTACAGGAGGGGTTTGCATAAATTCCTGTTGTAAACTGTACCTGTTTGAAGGATTTTTAAATAAAGAGTCAAAACTGTTTTACGCTATGTGCAGCCTGTTTTCTTTTTAAATGCCACAAGGTCTACCCTTGGATGTAGGGAATGCAGTAAGGAGACTACGATTGGACCTGGTTCATGGATTTTTTGGTCACAGAGACCGCTTAAGCTCATATGACCTCTTTTGTTGTATGACATTGAGGGTCAACTACATGCGGTGAGTAGGAATCTTCACTTCACTTCCACGAGTTGTTTGCTTTTGGAGCACATTCAGCTATGAATCACTCATTTGTGGGATTCAAACGGCGAGAATGCACTCTTTTGGCAAAAGGAGTTCTTTTTAATCACTGTCAATGGACTTATGAAACATTGAACGTATATGTTGTTTTTTGTATTTATTTGTTTTTGTATATTGTGATTGCAAAATTGTTTATTTATGGGAGTTTGATATCACTTGTTACCAGCAAGCGCTGTTTGTTCACGAGAATTTAGATTTTTGTGACATTACTATCTAGGAAGGAAGGAAGGAAGGTAGGAAGAAAGGAAGGAAAATAATGACGCAAAGAGAAAAGAAGAAAGCAAGAAAAAAGGAAGTAATGAGAACGGGAGATGGGAAGGAAGGGGGGAACTAAAGAAATTGAGAAAGGAAGAAAAAAAAGAAGAAGAAAGGAAGGAAGGAAATAAAAGGAGAAATGAAGAAAGAAAAGAAGAAGGAAGGAAGTTACTAAGGAAATAGAGAAAGGAAAAAAAGAGGAAGGAAGGAGACAGATAGAGAAAGGAAGAAACTAAGAAGGGAGAAAGGAGAGAAGAAAGTAATGAGGGTGGGAGGCAAGAAGGAAGAAAAAGGGATGGAAAGAGGGAAGGGAGGAAAGAATTAAGGACAGTAAGAAAGGAAGAAAGGAAAAGAATGAGGCAAAAATAAAAGAGACAAGGATGGGGAAAGGAAGGGAAGACTAATAAAGGGAGTAATGAGAATGGGAGGCAGGAAGGAAGGAAGAAAGGAAGGAGAGAATGAAGAAAATGGCGGAAGGCAGGAAAGAAAGGAAGGAAAGGAAGGAGACAGATGGAGAAAGCAAGGAAACTAAGAAGGGAGGAAGGAGAGAAGAAAGAAGGAAGTAATGAGGATGGGAGGCAGGAAGGAAAGGAAAAGGGGTGGAAAGGGGGAAGCAAGGAAAGAATGAAGGGCATGGAGGAAGGAAGGAAGGAAGGAAGGAAGGAAGGAAGGAAGGAAGGAAGGAAGGAAGGAAGGAAGGTGGATCCTTCCTATACTCCTGCATATTTCCTGTCAGGGGATAACTGTGATTAATGGAAGAGCACAATTAAAATGCAAGGACAGGCTACATTCACCATTCTTATCCTTTGTTAATGCTAAGATAGCACTTCCTATCTACATGCATCCCAGCGATATCTGCATGGCATTTCTCAGGGTGGGTTTCCTGATAGTGACAGCAGTGGACCAGGCTTGCCTAACGTAAGACTAATAGTAGTCTTCACCAGAAAACCCTTTGACAAGGTGACAACACAGGAGTACAATTAGGAGACTTATCCCCTGTACACACGGTCGGACTTTGTTCGGACATTCCGACAACAAAATCCATGGATTTTTTCCGACGGACGTTGCCTCAAACTTGTCTTGCATACACACGGTCACACAAAGTTGACGGAAAATCTGATTGTTCTAAACGCAGTGACCTAAAACACGTACGTCGGGACTATAAACGGGGCAGTAGCCAATAGCTTTCGTCTCTTAATTTATTCTGAGCATGCGTGGCACTTTGTTGCTGAAGTTAGAAGCTGATTGGCTACCATGCACAGCTGCACCAGATTTTGCACTCTCTAGTTTTAGTAAATTCCCCCCATTGCCTCATTAGCTGGTGTTTCTTTACATTTCTATTATTATTCTGTCCTTTTTCTATATATACATTTATGGACAGCATTCTGAGGATAAACGCACATCACGTTTCTCATTAAACCAGGAACTCTTTCTTTCCAAAGCTGACTTGCTGTTAGAAGAAATCTTTGTAGTTGATCTGAGTGACAGAACTTTAAATATGTGACAAAGTAATGATGATGTTGTGTGAGGATGTGAGTGTTAATGTTCTTCCTCGGGGGACGAGGACGAAGTGTCAGTGTAGCCTTCCCAGGTTGCGGAGGACTCAGCTCTGGGAGTGACAGCTCTGTGGATAATGCATGGCTTCAGCTCTGTAGACGTGTTAGTCATCAAAGTTCTCTCCTTCCATCTGGGAATTATTGTAGACTTTATGATATAGGAGATGCCGTGTGTTTACCATACAAGACATAACCCAACATTATCTCGGAGAATCATGATGAGGTTTTGCTGCCTGGGGATGGAGGGGGAGGGGTTGGGGTTTAGGAAACGCCAGAAAATGTTCTTCGGCATACATATGTAAAGAGCCAGTCCACCCAAAACTGAAATCCATGGGAGAGATTTACTAAAACTGGGGCACTCAAGATCTGGTGCAGTTGTGCAAAGTAACCAATCAGCTTCAACCTTCAGCTTGTTCAATTAAGCTTTGGCAATAAAATCTGGAAGCTGATTGGTTTCTATGCAGAGCTGCACCAGATTTTGCACTCTCCATTTTTAGTAAATTAACCCCAATGGGTTCACTGGATATCGGTGGAGGTAAACCAATAAATCTCCAGGGTTTTCTCAGATCCGTTCATCACTATCAATGAAGAAGATCCTGCTGAATTCTGGGTTTGGGGCACCTGTAATGTATCTCTTTATTTAGGCTACTGTATATCTATCTATCCATTATCTGTCTGTCTATAATCCTTGTGACAAAATCAATATAGGAAAATTTACTATCTATCTATCTATCTATCTATCTATCTATCTATCTATCTATCTATCTATCTATCTATCTATCTATCTATCTATCTATCTATCAGACATCCATCCATTATCTATCTGTTCATTCATCTATCTTCAATCTGTTACCTATCTAATGTTCTATCTATCTGTTATCTATCTAATTATCTCTCTATATATCTATCTTACTATTTTTTAACTATCTATCTATCTCATTTATCCATCTAATTTTTATTAATGTATGTGTCTGTCTATTCATTTATTATTTATTTATCCAATTATCTATCTATCTATCTATCTATCTATCTATCTATCTATCTATCTATCTATCTATCTATCTATCTATCTATCTATCTATCTATCTATCTATCTATCTATCTATCTATCTATCTATCTATCTATCTTTCTATCTATATCTGTATGCTTTTTATATCCACTGTACATATTCATTCATTCTATCTATCTATTATTTATCTAAGTATCTCTGTGTCTGTCTGTCTTACTATTTCTTATCTTTCTATCTGTTTATCTATCTGCCTGTCTGTCTGTCTTTATCTACTTACTAACTTACTTATCTATTATCTATCTAATCTTACTATTTCTCTATCTATCTATCTATCTATCTATCTATCTATCTATCTATCTATCTATCTATCTATCTATCTATCTATCTATCTATCTATCTATCTATCATAGGCGTGCCCACGGGGTGTGCCGGGTGTGCCCAGGCACACCCTAATCATCCCTGTGCTCTCATTGCTAGTTGTGACTGCTGTGAATAGTTGTGACTACTGCTCATGTCACCACTGCCCTTTGTTGGTCCTGGCAAGCAAAAACATCTGTGTGCTGCACTGCAGGGACGAGGGAGTCGCCGGGACCACAGCCGCGGCGGAGTGATCAAGCCGCATTTGCCGATGGGTCTTCTATAGTTCCGGCAGCGCAGGTCCCGCAGGCAGCGGCGGAGTGATATACATCTGTACTCCGTCCCCCTCCGACCTCCTCTCTCTTCCTTCCCTTGGAAGAAGCAGCGGACTCAGCGGAGCCTCAGCCTGGAATCGGATAGCGGCATGCAGATGGCTCAGTGAGGTGAAGGGGAGACAGTGAGACAGCACTGAGCAGAGCATGCAGCCAGACACAAGAACGATAACAAGAACCCTGTCCCTGCCTGACTTGTCAGCAAAAAAGTAAGTGTGCATTTATATATATATATATATATATATATATATATATATATATATACACACACACACACACACACACACAAAAAGTGTGTGTATGTATATATAGATATATATATATAGATATATATCTATATATATATCTATATATATATATATATATACACACAGCCCTCAAAAAATCCACTCGCCTGCTCGCATTTTGCAAGTGGATTTTAAGGGCTGGCGAGGAAGGGCTGCCTGGGAGCGGGGGGCGTGCCGGCAGCCTATGTGGAATGGGAGTCCATCTCCCATTGATCACAGAGGGGAAGAGAGAGACGCCCAGGTGTTCAGAGCGCAGCGTGGGGAACACAGCGATAACAGCTTTTATTTCAATAGCCGTGTTTGCCAACACTCGCTGTCAGATACAGCCCCTCCTCCTGGTCCCGGGACTTTGATATACAGATCACCCGTCCAATCCCAGTGAAGAGTGATCTGTCAATCAAAGTTCCCCGGCCAGGGGGCGGGGCTGTATATGACGTTGATCGGCGGTAACAATTGAAATGAAAGCTGTTATCGATGTGTTCCCCACGCTGCGCTCTGAACACCTGGGCGGCTCTCCTGTTCCTCTCCTCCCCTGCACAGGTAGGCTGCATGGTGGATACAAGACTGCATTGGTGGCCACAAGACTGCATTGGTGGGCACAAGGCTGCATGGTGGACACAAGCCTGCATTGGTGGGCTCAAGGCTGCATTGGTGGGCACAAGGCTGCATTGGTGGGCACAAGGCTGCATTGGTGGGCACTGGGCACAAGGCTGCATTGGTGGGCACAAGGCTGCATTGGTGGGCACTGGGCACAAGGCTGCATTGGTGGGCACAAGGCTGCATGGAGGAAAAAAGGCTGCATTGGTAGGCACAAGGCTGCATTGGTGGGCACTGGGCACAAGGCTGCATTGGTGGACACTAGGCACAAGGCTGCTTTGGTGGACACAAGGCTGCATTGGTGGGCACTGGGCACAAGTGTCAGGTCACCTTGAGGCTAGGTGACAGATGCACACCGTTGGGATCAGGAGTGCACCGCAAGGCAGTGGACCCGACGGCTGACTGCTGCGGATGGGAGTCCGGGTATAAGGAAGGCAGGGCCGCTGGAACACCAACACGGATCCCACCGGGGTTAGAGCGTAGGATTCCCTGGGGTGTGGAGTCTAAGAGCCTCTAGTGGTGAGGATGGACTGGGCTGCAACTGGCTCCAGGTCACGACCCCCAGGGTCCCCCAGCTCACACCCACAGTAGGCAACAGAAGGATAGGAATAGTAAAGGAATAAGCCAAGGTCAGGGCCACAAGCAGACAAGGACAACAGAGTACACGCCAAGGGTCACAGGTAAACAGGGATAGTCGGGGACACGCCAAAGGTCAGGGTCACGAGCAGACAGGAATAGTATAGAACACGCCAAGGTCGGTAACAGAAATAAACGTAGAGCACACAGCAGACAGGAACAGGAAGCTAAAACACACAAAGGTTGATCAGCAGGGCTGACCTGCAGTGCAGAGGTTAATATAGAGTTCTCTGATAGGAGCTGGGGTGGAGCCATGCTAGAGGAGAGTTAATAAAAGCAGTCAGGTGAGAGACAGCTGGTCTTTGGAGATGAACACATAAAGAGACAGGTAAGCTGACAAACAAACTCTATTGCATAACCATGACAACAAGGCTGCATGGTGGACACAAACCTGCATTGGTTGGCACAAGGCTGCATGGTGGGCACTGGGCACAAGGCTGCATTGGAGGGCACAACGCTGCATGGGGGACACAGGCAGCCTGCATTGGTGGGCACGGATACAGTTGTTGTTAATATTTATTTTTTAACTTAATTCTGCATAATAAATTTAAGTGTCAGATAATTTATGAGGGTGTGTTTAGGGGTGGAATTAGGGGCGGGCTGGGTGGGGCAACTGGTGGCGAGTAACCCTTTAGGCCTGGCTAGTAGCTCAGGCCTTGAAATTTTGGGCCCTGTGTGTATATATATATATATATATATATATATATATATATATAAACGACAAAGGGACACGTTCTCCAATAGCAATTACTTTACTGTATCTTCAAATCATCAGGTATTGTCCAATCATGTAAATCAGCAACAGTGTCAGGGCTGGGCTCAGCCCTTCCTTCTCTAAGCTAGCGGCTCAGCTGTTGGCTAATTGCCAGCTCCTTTCTCTCCACAGTGACTCAGCTGTTGATGATCTGCTCATCAGTCCTGGCTACTAAAAGCCGTCCAGCTCACTTCATCTCTGCCTTTGCCTTGGGTCACATCTCAGAGAATTTCTCCTGCGTTCCTGTTGAAGACTTGCTCGGCTGAAGTCCCTTCTGGCTTCTGATCCTGTTTGCTGTACTACTATGTTGATCTCTGGCTCTCTGACATTGACATTGGCTGACTACCCGATCTGGTTACTGAACTCTGACTATGTACTTACTACGCTTACTCTGTTTACCTTTTATTATTATTAAACAAGTGTGATTAACTGTACTTCTGTCTCGGTCTGATTCATGGTTTCTGACAAACAGCTACCGTATACAGTTGCGAGCATCCCTGCTCTTCCTCAGGCTGTCTGGCAATATTGCCAGACAGCCTGAGGAAGAGCAGGGATGCTCGCAACTGTATACTGTAGCTGTTGCTGATTTACATGATTTGACAGTACCTGATGATTTGAAGATACAGTAAAGTAATTGCAATTGGAGAACGTGTCCCTTTGTCGTCTTTGATTTTATATATATATATATATATATATATATATATATATATATACACACACAGACGCACGTGTGTTTGAGCTTTGGTTTGAGGTGCACACCCTAATGCAATAGGCTGCGCACGCCTATGCTATCTATCAATCTATCTATCTATCTATCTATCTATCTATCTATCTATCTATCTATCTATCTATCTATCTCTATCTATCTATCTATCTATCTATCTATCTATCTATCTATCTATCTATCTATCTATCTATCTATCTATCTATCTATCTATCTATCTATCTATCTATCTATCTATCTTTCTATCTTTCTATCTTTCTATCTTTCTATCTATATATCTATATCTGTATACTTTTTATATCCACTGTACATATTCATCCAGTTTCTTAATCAATCAGTCAATCAATTATTTGTCTATAATTGTACATCATCGGGATATACATGAGGCCCACCAGTAGTATCTATCTATCTATCTATCTATCTATCTATCTATCTATCTATCTATCTATCTATCTATCTATCTATCTATCTATCTATCTATCTATCATCTAAGTATCTCTCTGTCTGTCTGTCTTACTATTTCTTATCTTTCTATCTGTTTATCTATCTGCATGTCTGTCTTTATCTACTTACTAATTTACTTATCTATTATCGATCTATCTGTCTTTTCTCAATACATTTTGGTAATCCAGTGAAAGGAAAGTTTGGATGCAATGAATTCTCTTTGTAGAAGATCCTAATTAGCATGTTGCTCATTATCTTTCCTCAGAGAACGTCCCGTGGATATCTCCTGAATGCAGAGAGACGTTCGCTGAGTGTTTTTCTTGGCTGGTTAATTACGATTAAACTGTGTAGAGAGACATTTTTATCCTCCTATTTTTCCTTGGGAGATTTTCTTCCACGATTGCAATCCTTCCTTCGTCATCCTGGATTACGTGACTGGCAGCCATAGACGGCGGTCCTCGTATATCACACATCTGAGTCTCCATGCTCTGCGGATCATACACACAATGTCAGCCATGTCAAATACTGTAATTAACGTCACTACAGGAATCGAGCAACTCGTCCGCTAATCCATCCAAGTCACAAATCTTCTCTAATCCCATAGAACCATCCAAGCATACCGGCTCTGGTGTCTACAGAGAGAAATCGATTGGGCTGACTTCTTATTTTCCATGAAAGGGGTAGAAATGGCTGAAGATGGACATAAGACAGCAATTTGTATGCCAGCAGCGTCATAGTATTAAATATCTGAGCCCAATTGTTGATTTTCTTGAAATTGTTATAAAGACTTAGCAGCTGGGAGGCGGTGTGAGGTCAGCCATATGATGGGCAGCTGCTATCGGGGCTCATTCACACCATATGCGGTGATTGCCGTTCTTCTACACTGGACGGATGCCAGTCACCATAAAGGCACATAGAAAACAATTGTTTTCTATGTGCCCTGTTCACACTGCAATACTCCCTTCAGGTGGGTTGTGGAGCATTGCAGAAAAAGGTCGACATGGTATATTCTTATGATTTTTTCTTTTTCTTTAGTCTTTATCTGTTCTCCAAAATTACATGCAGGTCAAGTTGTCCAGCAGTAGTGATGGTAGCGGGGATTAGGATGCTCTATCACACTACCAGGGGCAATCAAAAAATGTTACAGGAATGAGCGGCAGAGGTTTTTAGCAGAATTTATTTTGGCACAAAATGACTTATTTCCTCGTCTGTGAAATGGTGCTAAAACTCTTAGTTTCGCTCACAAAGCTGCTTATGCTACATTTGCTTGGAAAAAAAAAAGTTGCCTTTTTCTCTATTCACAATTCATGTTTTTTTTTTAGTAGGTGTATAAGGTAGTCTAATTTAGTTCATTGCATTGTTCTTTACTTTTGTGTTTTTTTCTTCCTTTCCAAATTCCACTAATCCTCCCCCCCCCAACCTCAGACCCCCACATCCACTCCGCCAGGGTTGTAGGGAAGAGGCCCTTTGTCCTATCAACAAACGCATGGAGCCTGGGATGGTGTAGAAGTGTGTTGGGCAGGGGGGGGGGGGGTGATTGCCACTTGTTTCTTTCCTATTGGGGGGGATGATTTTTTTTTTGTATTTAGCAAGGGGTACCCCCTTACAATTGCAAAGAAACACAAAGGGGCTCTTCTAAGTGCAGTATGCAAGATCAATTTATTAATAAAAAAAGCAAATACAACACTCACTGTAGAAAAATAAAAAGCGCAAGTCATTAGCTCTGTTGAAATCCAGGCAATGCAATAATAATAGGGAGTAGACACCGCTAGTAAGAGAGGATGTACAACCTCTGGAGGTCATCTGACAGCATAGGAACTTGGCAGAGGATGTCACACTCAAGGAGGCATGAAGAAGGCACGGCTACATAATTCAAGGCTCGAGAAAGAGGCGTTACCACCTTAAAACATGTAGCCATGCCCCCTTCACGCCTCCCAGCGCCTGATATCATCATCCTAGAGTGTGACATCATCAGTCAAGTTCCCATGCTGTCAGATCCGCTCCATAGAGGATATATAAGCTCTGGAGAGTGGGTGACAGCATGGGAACTTGACTGATGATGTCACACTCTAGGAGGCGTGAAGGGGGCATGGCTACATTTTTCAAGGCTTGAGAAAGAGGCGTTATCAACTTGAAACATGTAGCCATGCCCCCTTCACACCTTCCGGTGTGTGACATCATCAGCCACGTTCCCATGCTGTCTAATCGGCTCCAGAGAGGATATACAAGCTCTGGAGTCAATCTGACAGCATGTCACACTACAATAGGCGTGAAGGGGGCATGGCTATGGGTTTCAAGGCAT
Organism: Aquarana catesbeiana; assembly: GCF_042186555.1. Lineage (NCBI taxonomy): Eukaryota > Metazoa > Chordata > Amphibia > Anura > Ranidae > Aquarana > Aquarana catesbeiana. The sequence continues at coordinate 265,624,445 of NC_133334.1, read as the reverse complement.
GAGAAAGAGGAACACGTAGTCACACCCCCTTTACGCCTCCCGGTGTGTGACATCATTGGCCAAGTACCCACGCTGTCAGATCGACTCCAGAGCTTGTATATCCTCTCTAGAGCCGATCTGACAGCATGGGAACTTGGTTGATGATGTCACACTCTAGGAGGCGTGAAGGGGGCATGGCTACACTTTTCAAGGCTTGAGAAAGAGGCGTTATCAACTTGAAACATGTAGCCATGCCCCTTCACACCTCCCAGTGTGTGACATCATCAGCCACATACCCATGCTGTCAAATCGGCTCCTGAGAGCATATACAAGCTCTGGAGCCAATCTGACAGCATGGGAACTTGGCTGATGATGTCACTTTAGGAGGCATAGGGGGGCATGGCTACACGTTTCAAGGCTTAAGAAGGCATTACCACCTTGAAACAGGTAGTCACACCCCCTTCAAGCCCCCCAGCGTGTGACATCATCGGCCAAGTTCCCATGTTGTCAGATCAGCTCCAGAGAGGATATACAAGCTCTGGGGTCAATCTGACAGCATGGGAACTTGGCTGATGATGTCACACTACAGGAGGCGTGAAGGGGGCATGGCTACGGGTTTCAAGGCTTGAGAAAGAGTAACACGTAGTCACGCCCCCTTTACGCCTCCCGGTGTGTGACATCACCCATGCTGTCAGATCGACTCCAGAGCTTGTATATCCTCTCTGGAGCCGATCTGACAGCATGGGAACGTGGTTGATGATGTCACACGCTGGGAGGGGTGAAGAGGGTGTGAGTACGTGTTTTAAGGTGGTAACACCTCTTTCTCAGGGCTTGAAATACGTAGCCATGCCCTCTTTATGTCTTCTCGCGTGTGACATCATCAGCCAAGTTCCCATGCTGTCAGATCCGTAACAGAGCTTGTGTATCCTCTCTTAATGGCGACTTTTGCTCCCTATTATTTTTGCACTGCCTGGGTTTCTGGATGATGGCAACAGAGCTTATGACAGATTTATTTTCTCCTATATGTGAGTGATTTATTCGCTTTTCATTACAGTAATAACATAATCTTACATACAGCACTAAGAAGGGGCGCCCTCTTGTGTTTCTTTGCATTACTACAGATATTCCTTCCATCTGCTGAGGAGCTACACTCAGTCTTATTTAAACCAGCTGAGCCTGCCATTATATAGCCTATGTGGTCATTATGAACTTTTCAGCTTGGGCTTCACCAGTCTGGAGTTTACTGTCTTGTTTGGAGCTGTAACAGATTTGTTTTATTTCCCCATTAAAAATCACTCTCTGCAGAAGAGGCCCTTGTCTTAATCAACATGGGGATAAGGTGCTTTGCCCCCTTCCTTTTCTGGCCATCCAGGCTGCAAGTTGGGGTAAGGATCTGATATAGATTTCAATGGGGGAACCCCATGCTTTTTTTTTCTTGTTTTTTTGTGTATGGTCCCCCAAGGGTCTGATGCGTGCTCGCTCTTGAGACCTGCTCTATACGTCCATAAGATACATAGAGCCACGTTTTGACCCCGGCCTTCCGCTCTCTCCTCATTGGCTCACTGACTGTGATTGACAGCAGCGGGAGCCAATGGCTTCCACTGCTGCCTCAGCCGATGAGGAGAGGAAGCCCCAGGACAGCCGAGGCTCTTGTGCACATTGCTGGATCGAGAGGGGGCTCAGGTGAGTATCGGTGGCGCTGTGGGAGGAGCACCACACTGAAGTTTTTTTTACCTTTGTGCATAGCATGCATGAAGATAAAAAAAACTTCAACCTTTACAACCACTTTGACCAATAGTGCAATTTTCTCTATTGGTAAATCTTTTTTTACATTTTTACGCAGGGTCGTCTTTAATGTAGGGCAAAAGGGGCAGCTGCCCCGGCCCCAGTCATTGTTGTGGGGGCCAAAACAGCTGCCCCTTGAGCCAGCACCGCCCACAAATAGTTGAAAAGTGGATTTGGGAGGGGCCAAGAAAGTGTTTGCCCAGGATCCAATCAATATTAAAGACAGCCCTGATTTTACGACCGAATGTTCTTCTGACTATTTTTCTCTTAGGATTGAATGTTGGGGAATGTTACATACTGTATATACGATGAAAGGCAACAAACAGAAACTGACATTACAATCCAAATGGGTATTATTTATTACATTTGCATAAATGATGAAACATTCATAAAGGGAATTCTGGGTAAATAGACCCCTTAGTGCTGACTAAACGACTGTACAAAGTTATCCCTGGAGCATTTCAGTCCACTCGGAATCCCCGTCACCTCCCCACACATAGAAAATATTCACTGTAACTGTTTAAGAATAACTAACAATACAACAAGACGCCTCTGCGGATTTTCGAAATCGCTTTCAGTTCATATCTCGTGGGTGCACTCATATCCCGCTATAATATCATTACAATAAGCCTCGGGCTTGCCTTATTAAAGAAATTCCCCGCAGCCACAACCTCCATCGTTCTTCCTTCCCGTGTAAGTTTTCAAGGTTACCGCCGCCCGTGAGTCAGCGCATTGTTGCTAATTACAATGGATGTTTATATTATCTCTCCCGCCTATGCACAATGTTCTCTTACAGTTAGGGAGAGCGGAATTGGAAAGGATAATGGGAATATAATTTTCGCTGCACGTCATTCTTCTTACCTGAAGTTCCTCTGAAGTCCTCATGATTCTCACTTCGGTCTGCCGGAGAGGAGGAGGGGGGGGTCCTGCGAGGAAAACAAGGTGGATAATTAGTTGGCACATAAAAGAGGCCTTTTGTTATGAGAGCTCCAGAGGAGGAGTACGGATTCTGAAAACGAAATTCTAATTTTCCTTCAAATAAACTTTATGCTAAAAGGGAACTTCGGGCAAACATAAAATCCCCATTCTGGTGTTTAAATCCTTTTCATTGGGAGAATATTCTTTTGTTGGTAGTCACTTACTTATGCAGCGTACACATCGGCGGACTTTTCGACCGGACTATCCGATGGACTTTCGGCGGACTTCCGACGGGCTTTCCAAACAAACGGACTTGCCTACACACGATCACACCAAAGTCCGACGGATTCGTACGTGATGACGTACGACCGGACTAAAATAAGGAAGTTGATAGCCGGTAGCCAATAGTTGCCCTAGCGTTGGTTTTCGTCCCTCTAGCATACAGACGAGCGGACTTTTCGATGGGAACTGGGTCCGGCGGAGTTCCGACGTAAAGATTTGAAACATGTTCCAAATCTAAAGTCCGTCAGAATTTCAACCGAAAAAGTCAGCTGCAGGTCCGATGAAGCCCACACGCGGTCGGATTGTCCGTCGGACCAGTCCGGACGAAAAGTCCGCTCGTGTGTACGCGGCATTAGGTTCGGGTTTAGGACTACTATTAGGCTGAAGGACAGGGGTTTAGGTTAAAGTGGTGTATCTCGTCACTCTACTTATTTAATTTATCTGCAGAGTACATCATGCAAAATGCCAGGATCGACGAATCACAAGCCAGAATTAAGATCGCAGGGAGAAATATCAACGACCTGAGATATGCAGATGATACCGCAGTAATGGCAGAAAGTGAAGAAGAACTAAAGAGTATCCTAATGAAGGTGAAAGAGGAGAGCGCAAAAGCTGGCCTGAAATTGAACATAGATGCCGCGTACACACGACCGGACTTTACGGCATACTTGGTTCGGCGGACCGGAGTCCGTCGGACAATTCGATCGTGTGTGGGCTCCAGTGGACTTTTTTTCCCCAAAAGTTTGACGGACCTAGAAATGAAACATGTTTCAAATCTTTTCGACGGACTCGAGTCCGGTCAAAAAGTCCGCTCGTCTGTATGCTAGTCCGACAGACAAAAAACGACGCAAGGGCAGCTATTGGCTACTGGCTATCAACTTCCTTGTTTTAGTCCGGTTGTACGTCATCACGTACAAATCCGTTGGACTTTGGTTGATCGTGTGTAGGCAAGTCCGTTCATTCAGAAAGTCCGTCGAAAAGTCCGCAGGACAAAGTCTGCTGTAAAGTCCGCTCGTGTGTACGCGGCATAAGAAAACTAAGATCATGGCAACCGGTCCCATCACTCCTTGGCAAATAAAAGGAGAAGAAATGGAAACATTGACAGGTTTTAACTTCCTAGGCTCCAAGATCACGGCAGACGTTGACTGTAGCCATGACATTACGAAACGCTTGCATCTTGGGAGGAAAGCAATGGCAAACCTAGACAACATAATAAAAATCAGAGACATCACCCTACCGAACAAAGTGCCGTATAGTCAAAGCGATGGCATTCCCAGTAGTAACCTATGGCTGTGAAAGTTGGACCATAAGGAAGGAAAGAAGATCAAACCAGTCAATCCTGAAGGAAATCAACCCTGAATATTCACTGGAAGGATAGATAATGAAGCTGAAACTCAAATACTTTGGCCACCTAATGTGAAGAGAGGACTCCTTGGAAAAGACCTTGATGCTGGGAAACATTGAAGGAAAAAGGGGAAAAGGACGACAGTAAACAAGATGGATAGATAGCATTATGGAAACAATGAACATGAAGTTAACCACTTCCGGACCGGCTCACGACGATATACGTTGGTACTCTGAAGAGGGATATCGTTGTTATGGCAGCAGCTAGCTGCCATAAACCCAGTATCTTCTTCTTCAGTGAGCAGTCCAGTTTCAGATAAAAGTGGCCTCAGTGGCGGATTTGCCGCAAGATCACTTTGATCGGCGGCGGGAGGGAGCCCTCCCGCCGCTCTCTGGTGCCCTCCGCCGCTTACTGGAGCCGGCAGCTGAGGAGGCGATTGGATCCTTCTCCCTGTTGGGGATGAGTGAGGGGAAGATGACACCCACCCGTCTTTTTTTTTTTTTAAAGAACAGTGTAAAAATAAAAAATAAAAAAAGTAAAATAAATAAGAAAAAAAAACAAAAACTTTAACGCTCAGCCATTACTGAAGTAAGACTGCTACACTTTAGAAGATCCTTAATACGGAATCCATCAGCCTCCAATCCCTGAAGACACCTTGTATGGGGAAACGCGTTGGGTTAGTAGTGTGACGTTATCACGCACAGGCTCATGTTGGTAAGTGTAATCCTTTTAAATATTGTTCATTATTGTATATCATTGATATATGAATTATACACTTTTCGATGTGAGAGATATTTAAAGAGACATCGCACTTTTCTTTTTAATTATTTATGAAATATGAACAAAGCATATCCCTCTATAGTGTGTAGTTGTCACAATTAGGAGCACAAAGTATCATTTCTATCTGCTCCTTCATTCCTCTGCTATCAGCATGAGTCACTTCTGACAATTTTGCTTGACACCAAGGGAAAAAAGGTGACAGGGGAGGGGACCTCCAGCTGTTTGACAACCTCAACTCTGTTCCTGTGATCTGTTTGGAGGGGGATGTGTCCCTTCCCTCCAATCAGCTCACATAGCTCTCCTCACTCGGCTCTGCAGTGTGTAATTTCAGCTCTCCACCCATTTTTCTAACAGCTCAGACAAGCTTTATAAATTCTGGACTTTGAACGGATGTAGAGGAGAGAAGACTACAGATAAACAGGTATGACTTATGTAGGAGGATTTATTTAACCTCTGTGTATCACCTGAGGCCAGTCACTTCACTGGAAGGATGTACAACCTTTTTATGCCCCATTGGAAAAATGTCCCTTTACTTAGAAGTGTATTTATTTAAAGCTGAATTCCAGGAATTCAGCCACTATGTAAAAAGTGAAGAGTTAAGTCCTGGGCTGTGATAGAAGAGAGAGAGAGAGGCACACAGAGCAGCTATGCCATCTTCAACATTAGTGTCAGTGCAGCTGCTATACCTGCCCCTCCCCTCTGCTGCCTATTCAGAGAAGCCTTTGTATTTTATGAATGAGTTTACATAATACAAAGGCTTCTGTGATTGGGCAGGAGGAGGGGAGGGGCAGACATAGCTGCACTGACTCTAATTTTGAAGATGCTTAGACCTAAAGCATCAGCGTCGGGCTCCTGGAAGTACAGAGATACCCATTTTCGCGAGTGCAGTCAAACTGTCAGATGTAAATAATAGAGATAAGCCCAGGAGATGTCATGCAGCTTAACTCATAATGTGCCTTCACTTTTTACAAAAAAGCTGAGTTCCTGGAATTCAGCTTTAAAATATGGCATATCTATGTGTCCAGCAAAACTGGTACAATGATTCTGTGCAAATGGGGCAAAATTGATTGTTCACTCTTCTATTTTTTTTTTTTTTTGCAGGTCAAATGTTATTCATTAAAGTAGAAGCAAAACCCAACTATAATATTTTTTACAAAATAGTCCCTCCCCCTCCTCCTGCCTAAACTGTGTAAAAAAAAAAAAAAGATCTGTGTACTTATGTATTTTCAATCCTCTCTGGTTCGGTCACATGATCCCGAGGCTCTGGCTCCCATTTGTCAGTGAGCAGTGGCTGCAGGGCAGAGGAGGGCGCACGAACAATGGCTGGGCCGTGGGAGCTTATGGGTAACATCATGGCTCCAGAAATTCACAGCCACTGTTAAGCGCTCAATGGCAGTTGGCAAAAAGTGAACAGACTGGATTGAAAATAGGTAAATACACAGACATGTTTGTATACAGGCTAGGCGGGATAGATAGGAGGAGGAGGGAGGGATTTTTTTTAGGAATAGTTATAGTTAGGCTTATCTTTCACTTTGAGTAGTTCAGGAAAATATCTCTTTATGGCCACTAGATGGAGCTGAGGATCATACTTATCTTCTATGATCCTCAGCTCCATTTCCCCACACCACCCTTTTTTTAAATGAATGAATAACTTTTGATCTGTAGAAGAAATAGAAGAGAGAAGAGTTGGTACTCTCCCTTTTCGAGTCACCCCTATTCTCACCCCTCTACAGACTTCTGAGCACCATTCCTTGGTTCCACCCCCTACCCACCTCTGAGCACCGTCCCTTGGTTTCACCCCCTACCCACCTCTGAGCACCGTCCCTTGGTTCCACCCCCTACCCACCTCTGAGCACCATCCCTTGGTTCCACCCCCTGCCCACCTCTGAGCACCGTACCTTGGTTCCACCCCCTACCCACCTCTGAGCACCATCCCTTGGTTCCACCCCCTACCCACCTCTGAGCACCGTCCCTTGGTTCCACCCCCTACCCACCTCTGAGCACCGTCCCTTGGTTCCATCCACCCCCTACCCACCTCTGAGCACCGTCCCTTGGTTCCACCCCCTACCCACTTCTGAGCACCGTCCCTTGGTTCCACCCCCTACCCACTTCTGAGCACCGTCCCATGGTTCCACCCCCTACCTAGAGAGCCAAGTATCATTTTTGGTGTTTGTAGTAGTTTGTATGGAAGTAGTTTGTATGGAATTTGCTAATGAAAGGCAGCAAAATAGGTCCCCTGCAGCCAGTAATAATTAAACCACTCAGCAACAATAGACCTCCCCAGCAACAATAGATCCCCCCACAGCAAAATACCCCCAGCAACAATAGATGCACCCCAGCAACAATAAATCTCCCTAGCAACAATAGATCTCCACAGAAACAATAAATCTCCCCAGCAACAATAGTTTCATCACAGCAACTATAGATTCCCACAGCAACAATAGATCCACTCAGCAAAATGGAATTCCCCAGCAACAATAGATCCACCACAGCAACAATAAATCTTCCAGTATCCAGCATCGATATACTCTCCAGCAGCCAGCAACAATAACCCCCCCCCCCAACAGTAAATCTCTCGCATGAACAATCGACCCCCCAGAAACAATAGATCTCCCCCACCAACAGCAATAAATATTTTTTTATATACAAACCCCTATTCTAGAGGCACAACAGTAATGAGAGGAAATCTCTGCTAAGTGAGGGGACCCTTCTGTGAGGGTCGATTTATACTCTTGTGGGACCTTAACTCTCACATGTTAGCCCGTGGTTTATTGCATTTTTTACATTCTTTAAAACAGATGGGCTGCCAATGCACCCTAATGCACTTAAATTGTTTGCTACCCCCAAATGTAATCATTCATACTGATGTCTGTGTTTCCATGTAGGACACTGATCAATTGGAGTCGGCTCTTCCAAAAACTTTTTATTCAGCCATCAATGATATAGCTGAATCCATATTGTCCCTGCCCAAGGACCGCCCCTCCTTGACGCGTTTCACCACTACTGGCTTGATCGTAAGGTTCCATGCTGTTTTTATGCGTTTCCATCTAGTTGTGCTTAAATGTAGCTTGTTCAAATTATATGTATAATTTTGCTGAAAAAAAAAAAAAACATAGTCATCCTGCCAGATCCCCTTCTTTCCTATTGCAATCCCACCACACCAGGCACAGAAGTAGACCTATGCTGGTGTGGTCAGTTTCCATAATATATTCCCTGTTGAAGTTATGGGATGCCATGCCAACACATGCTGTGCCTGTATCTCCCGTAGTCGGTTCAGTCGCCGTGTTCCACCCCAGTCCTGCTGTGTTGATTGACAGTTGTTCCCAGCAGGAGCCTTAAACTGAAGCTGCTCATAGCGTGTAAATACACATGCCCCCCGTTATGAAGAAGAGCAATGTGGAGAGGCTGTGTGGTCACATGATTGTCAAATAAAGAATAAAAAAAGTAAATAACTGTTATTTTCTTGAAAATGAATACATGTAGAATCCTTAAAGTGATGGTAATCCTTAAAATGTAGAATGCTTAACATGTAGAATCCTTAACATGTAGAATCCTTAAAAAAAATAAATAAATAACAAACATGTCATACTTACCTCCACTGTGTAGCTCGTTTTGCAGAGAGTGGCCCTGATCGTCCATGTCTGGGGTCCCCCGGAGGCTCTCGCGGCTCCTTCCCGCATCAGATAACCTCCTAGGAGAAGCGCTCTCCCGGGGGGGTTACCTTGGGGGCGCCCTCCCAAGTCCAGCATTTGCGCCTATAGACACGAATGCTGGACTCGACCCCCCCCCCGGCACCCGCGTTATTGGATTTGAGTGGCAGCAGCAGGAGCCAATGGCTGCGCTGCTATTGATCTATCCAATCAAGAGCCGGGACCTCGTGGAGAGAGGGACAGCGCGTCCTCGCCAAGGGAAATACGGGGCTCAGGTAAGTAAAGTGGGGGGGGGGGGGCTGGGGGGCCGGTCACTGCCAGGTGTTTTTTCACCTTTATGCATAGGATGCACAAGGGTTTCCAACCTCTTCAAATATTTTTTGCTTTATTATATTGGGCTTTTACCATAGTGTGTAAACAAATAAATCATTACCCTTTCATACATACACTGTACTGCGTGTTGCAATGTGTGCATCTGGGGTGAGAAGTGGTGTATTTTGGTTTTGTGCTGCCCTGGGCAAGACTAAAATCATCATAAAATCATCTACCCTCAGCTGGTCAACTCCTTCCTGTATCATGACCTAAAGTCTGTCCAGGAAGTAAGGCAGAAGTAATGGAACAGTGTGTTTAAACAGCTATGAAGAGAGTGAGGTAAGCACGTGTAGAATTAATGGAAAGCTGTTTTATTTTTGCAAAATAAGTACATTAATGCTATATTGGTACATAGGGGAGCTGGAATTTAGAAAAAAAAAAAAAAAAGTTAACAAAGGTGAACTCCGGAGCAGTGGGGAGTTTAATGGGTTGTGTGAAGATCTGACAACCCGACTGTTGGCTGTCAAATTGAACCACTTGGGCAGCTGCATTTGGGCATGCTCTGCCTTTTTCCCCAGGCTCCGCACTCGCATTGGCAGACCCATTTTTTTTTTTCTCATCCCCACCCATAGACCGTCTCTCCTCGACGCATTTCATCACTACTGGCTTGATTGCCTTGTGTCAGTGAACATCGTGGCCATGCTTGTATTATTTATGAATTGCGTTGGAGCCACATGGGTCTCTATTTTTGTTAATTAGCAAATTACATCTTAAAAAAGATCTCTCTCTCTCTCTCTATATATATATATATGTATATATACACAGTATAAATATATATATTCTTTATGAAAATGTAATTTGTATCTACGCTGTAGATTTTGTTTTTATGTTCGCTGGCCTATCTGAAAATACCTGTTTTTAATCAAAGCCATTAAACATTGCGCACGCTGAGCCATGTTCAATATAAACACTTTAATGCATATTAATTAGCTCCATAATATAAAGGCTTTGATGCATACCCTAATGAGTCTTTGTAGCTAGACATGTGAATTTGTTTTTGTTGAGTTTTTCCCTATGTTCTCATTCACTATATTAACAGTCAGCACTCATCCAATTAGGCGCCTAATTTACAAGTGGCAGTCAGTTTAACTTATCCTGATTCTCCGCATGTTAATGTCTGCCACATCAACGCTGCCAGACAAACAGGTCTGGAACATATGAGTTCACAGCCACTGTGTTGCATTTGTTTTCAACAGACTCAATCTTTTTATAGTTAACACAATAACAGAGGGAAGATTGCAGGCTGGGAGTGAAACAAGGTGGTTTTCCTAGAAATGGTCATGTCTGAGAGGATGGCCATTAATAGGTACAACGTAGCTGTTTGTCCATTGAAAACTGCATGTCAATACGTTCAGTGTGAATGGGGCAAAATCGAATGATCTCCAGCTGTATTCTCCACAGTTCGAATGTGTGAATGTGGAAGATATGGCATTATGGCCACTAGATGGTGCTGAATATCTTAGGAAACAAGTATACTCCTCTGCACCACCTAGTGGTCACAATGCATTTTTTTTTTTTGGCATTAACACATTCGAATTGCAGAGAATATAGCCAGAGAACATAGAATTTTGCCCCATTTGCACAGAATGGATTTACATGCAGCTTTCATGGACAAACAGCTATGCAAATTAATATTATTAATACACCTCTTAGTAGCTGAAAGAAGCTGGAGGAGATCAGCAGCACTGAGATGTTAACCACTTGCCGACCGCGCTATAGCCAAATAATGGCTACCGCATGGATGGCTAGTTCTGGGAGGCCATCATATGACGGCCTCCTGTGTTTGTGCCCGCCACACGGCCACTGCGGGGTGTAGGTGGCACGCTCTGTGATCCTCTGGACACTGCTAATCACAGATTGAGGTAAAGAGCCAATCAGCTGCTCTTTACCACAAGATCAGCTGTGTCCAAATACAGCTGATCACGGATGTAAATAGAAGCTGGTGATTGGCACTCCTTTCCTCATGATAACAGCTTAAAGGGGAGGAGAAGAGAGCTGATAACCGGCTTTTCTAAAAGGAACATGTGCACTGATAATCAGGGCACTGATTATCAATGTTCTGATTATCAGTGCAGTCCAAACCATGCCCACCAGTGCTGCCAATCAGCGCCCATTAGTGCTGCCAATCAGTGCTTCCTCGTTGGTGTCACCTATTAGTGCCGCCTACCAGTGCCCTTCAGTGCCGCCTCTTAGTGCCCGTCAATGCCACCCATTAGTTCCGCGTATCAGTGCCACCCATCAGTGCTGCCCATCAGTGTTGCCTATCAGTGCCCATCAGTACCACCTATAAGTGTCCATCAGTACCACCTATCAGTGTCCATCAGTGCCACCTATCAGTGCCGCCTCATCAGTGTTGCGAGAATAATTAAATTTTATAACAAACTATAAAAAGTTGGTTTTTTTTGTTGTTTTTTTTTCTGGTTGTTATAATTTATTTAGCAAAAAATAAAATAAACCCATTAAATACCACCAAAAGAGAGCTCTATTTGTGTGAACAAAATGCTACAATTTTAGTTTGGGTACAGTGTTGTGTGATTGCGCAATTGTCATTCAAAGTGCTACAGCACTAAAAGTGCCCATTAGGCAAGTGGATAAAACGTAATTACAGTATTTGATTTAAAAAATGAAATTGTTTATGGTACAAACTTTAGCAAACTTAAAGTGGAACTTTAGTCAGAAAATTAAGTCCTTCTAGATCACTTCAGGCTGGCCCCTTTTCATACCTCCCAACTTTCTGAGATGGGAATGAGGGACACCTATTAGCAAAAGTATGCAGGCATAGGACACCCCCCCCCCCCTTTTTTACCACTACTATTCCTTTATGTTGGCTTTTGAAATGTACAAATGCAGCAATTTAGTAATTGGATGAAAGGTTTAGCACTGGGAAACTTTTTGAAAGATAAAAAAGTGCATTTTATATACAACTATATAGATCAGACCAAAATGAGGGACAAATGAGGAGGAAAGAGGGACAGAGCGACTTTGTTCCAAATCAGGGACAGGACATCGGCAGATCTCCAGATCTCCAAGGGGACCAAAGACCTCCAAACACGATTCCAAGGGGTGTGCAGGTATCTGAACTCGAACATGGGAAACACCAAGGCTGGAACTCAGGCGTGGAAAGCCAGAGTGGACGGTCTAAGAACTCTTAAGCCGTGTACACACGACTGGACTTTTTTCGACCAGACTGGTCCGACGGAACTAATCCGTCGGACAATCCGACCGTGTGTGGGCTTCATCGGACCTTCAGCAAACTTTTTCTGTCGAAAATCAGACAGACTTTAGATTTGGAACATGTTTCAAATCTTTCTGACGGACTCGAGTCCGATCGAAAAATCAGCTCATCTGTATGCTATTCCGACGGACAAAAAAGGACGCAAGGGCAGCTATTGGCTACTGGCTATGAACTTCCTTATACTAGTCCCTTCGTACGTCATCATGTTCAAAACGAATGGACTTTCGAGCAGACTTTTGTCCGTTCGTGTGTGGGCAGGTCCGGCCGTTCGAAAGTCCGTTGTAACTCCGTCGAAAGTCCGTCAGAAAGATCGTTGGACCTTTGATGCTGAAAAGTCCACTCGTGTGTACGCGGCATTACTGTCCTCCATCCATGGTCCAAAATGTAGTTATTGCTTCTGCCTTACTTCCTTACAGACTAGAGGTCATGACTTTGGTCCCCTTGGAGATCTGTCGATCTTGGCACCCTCGCTTGACTGACTCGTTGTCCCTGACACTCTAGTCCACCTAGTAGATATACTTCTCCCTTTGGTTGAAGATGTACCATCTTTGATGCTCTACATGCCGGCCAGTGCCAGTGTATTCCATCCCTGAGTAACCACCATCCGGTGGTGGACTTACACCAGTCCTTTCCAGGACCCTTTCACTTATTGGACTTTTTTCACTCACACTTTTATTCATTTTTGATTGTCTTTTGTGTGATTGATTTTTCATTACCCAGTTATTATTTGCGTACAAGGCAAGGATTTTTCGGAAATTCGAATTTTCGGAAATTCGAAAATTCGGAAATCCAAAATTCGGAATTTCGGAAATTCGAAATTTCGGGATTAACAAATTTGTCAGAATTTGTTAAATAACGAATTTGGAACTAAACGAATTGCACATGTCTAGAAGGGACTCCCTATCTTATCAGTGCATTTAGCTGCCCAAGAATAGGGACTGCACCTGGGTGAGGCTTGAACCCAGCTGGAAGCTGTCGACTGCAGAGGTAATATTCACTGGTCCTGAGGGAGGAGCCAAGGCGGAGCTTGTCACAGGTGCCATGGAGGCAACAGGAAATACATTTTGCCTTTAGTTGTACTTTAAGTGAATTTTTTTTGTGTGTGTTCACATGCACGTTTTTTGTACGATCTGCGGGTGCCAGGCACTGGATGTCCGCCGGCACCTGCTGATTGTCGATAATACGCACAGAACGAAGATCTGCCCTGTTCCGAAGCCAGGGAAGGGATATCCCTGCAAAGCAGGTAATAAAATCTATCTCTTCCCTTAGTAAAAGCAGCACACGTATTTCACAAAAACACTGGCTAGGCACACAGTTAACCCTTTAATCACGCTAGCTGTTTAAACCTTTCCCAGCCAGTGTCATCAGTGTCAGTTAGTGTCCGATTGTCCGCCGCAATGTCGCAGTCCTGCTATAAGTCGCTGATCTCTGCCATCACTAGTATAAAAATTAATAAATTTCCCTCACTCCTCAGATGTGTTTACTGTATGCACCTGTACCAGATTTAACCACACACAGCACCAGATTGCTACATACCTTGTTCAGTTCCATACATTGGGCAATAGCATTTAACTGGCATTCAGCATCTATTCCATGGCCTCAAGTGATGGGTAGAATGGAACAAATAAAGCTCTCAGAACACATTCATCATACACTCTTTAAAAAAAAAAATGGACCCCATGGGACATATCGATACTTTGATATTTATTCATATATACTTATCCTAAATGTCATAATAAATAAAAAAACGCTATATTAAATCTATACAATTGCATAGGAAATGCACTATATTACATTCTCTTTCTTCCTCTGTTGTATTGCAATGTTCCTTAATGTACTTAACCTTACTTTATATGTACATGCACCTATATTTGAAGTACCTATGTTGTTTTTTTCTATATGCTTGTACTAAATTTTGACCTTTTACAATAATAAAAATTGTTTGTAAACAAAATAAATAAATAAATAAATAAAAATTCCACAAATATATCCCATAGTTTGAAGATGCTATAACGTTTGCGTAAACCAATCAATATATGCTTATTGGGATTTTTTTTTACCAAAAATATGTATCAGAATACATATTGAAAATGTGAAAATTACTGCGCTAACTCTAATAAAAAATAAGAAGCTGCTACATAAACATTGTGACTAAAATATAAGGAGTGAATGATAAATAATGTCGCGCTGAAGGTAAACACATGTATCAATATATAAGTGAATGGTGCAAAAATCAATAATACAGAAATAACACAAATGAAAATGTGAAAAAGTCCAATGAATGTGAAAGTCCTGAGAAGGGCCGTGTGCGTCAACCACCAAATGATGATAAATCAAGGATGGAATACGCTGGCACTGTCCGACATGAGAGGCATCAAGGATGGTACATCTTCAACCAAGAAAGGGGAAGTATATCTACTCTTACCGGAACAGGCGGACTCGAATGTCAGCGACAGCGAGTCATAAAGGCAAGGATGCCGGGATTGGCGGATTAACGGAACTCCAAGGAACCAAGGGCCTCCAACCACGACTCCAAGGGTGTTGTGGACAACCACCCAAATTAACCTCAGATGAAGAGGACACCAGGGCTGGACCTTAGGCGTGGAAGAACCGACTGGACCGCAAAGGAACTCTCGTCCGGAAAGTTATGCAAAGAAAAATGCCTCCATATGGTGTAGGTCAAAAAAAATTTTTTTTTAATTTCTAAAAACCGGCGTACATCAATGGGAATAAAAACTGTGATAACAGAATAAAAATGAGGGCAATGTGAGAAGCAGAAAGCCAAGTCCGACACGTTTCGTCCCAAAGGACTTCAACTGGGGCATCATTTGGTGGTTGACGCACACGGTCCTTCTCAGGACTTTAACAATCATTGGACTTTTTCACATTTTCATTTGTGTTATTTCTGTATTCCAGAATACATATTGGCCTAAATTGATGAAGAAATTAGATTTTTTTTTTACATTTTTTTAATGTGTTTTATAGCAGAAGGTAAAAAATATGTATTTTTTGTATCTAGCGCATAAAATAATAAACACAAACATGATCAAATACCACCAAAAGAAAGCTCTATTTGTGGGGGAAAAAATTACATAAATTTTATTTGGGTACAGCGTCGCACGACCGCTCAATTGTCAAAGTGACCCAGTGCCACATCACAAAAAATAGCCTGGTCCTGAAGGGGGGGGGGTAAATCTTCCGGAGGTGAAGTTTAATTTGAAGGAAGTTGGATGGACTGATACAGAGAAGACTTCACTCAGCTGAACTCTTGTGATGTATTTATGAGCACTAACAAGTAAAGTTATCTGATGTTTTATTTCTTCTCTTTATTGATCACTGTTGTCCATTGATCCGCTCCCATAGGCACTGTCTTCTGGGTCCCTTTGAGGTCTCTACTGCATCAAATTAGACCAGTTCTAGATGTCAGGGTCCCGTGTGGGAAGAGATTTATATTCTCCGCTCATTGTCTGACACGACAGCTCAATGTAATAATGAAGCAACCTTCCACAGGGAGTACATCTTCCCAATCAGTTATTCCATTGATGGACCAATTTCACCAATAATCATCGGGAGCTTCTACACCGTGATGGCACCTGTTCTTGCTATTTGTATTCCCTGATATAAAGTGTATGTTCTTCCCAGAATCTATCTTGACCAATGCCCTTTGCAGTGTGCTATATATTAATCCGAAACTGATATAGAGGTCCCACTGAGATTTGCACTAATCACTTGGGTATTAAAGTGGACCTAGCATCAGATAAATTATTTCATGTTAAGGTGATTGTAAAGGAAAAACTAAAAAAAAAAAAATAAACACACATGTTATACTTACCTGCTCGGTGTGGTTTTGCCAATGCAATGTGCCCCCATAGCAAGCAGCTTGTGTAGGAATCCAGGGCTTACTACGCATGCACCAATGGCGCGTTGCCGCAAGAGGAAATCCGTGCCAACTGAGCATGCGCCAAAGACCCCTCAGGACGCCAACCTGCACTTGCGCAGAAGTGTGATGGAAAAGGGCAGGAAAATGCCCAGGACGTGCACAAGTGATCTCAACCTGATTGGAAAAGGCGGGAAAATCCCCAGGAGACGCACAGGAAATGACCTCAAACTTCCCTATATAAGCCCAGCCCAGACACTGCCAAATGGCTGGATTATCTTCAGTCCCCCCTTGTTCCTGTGCTAGTGTGTGATCTGTCTGAACCTGTTGTGACCTGAAAACCTAATTGACTAATCTTGATTGCTGCTTGCCTCGGATTTGTACCTTAACCATTCTACTTCTTTGCCCCTTTTTTACTCAGCTGCCAGATTGGAACTGACCCCGGCTTGGATCTCGACCGTTCTTCTTCTAAATAACCCTTTTATGCTTCGTTGCCCTACTGGACTTGACCTCGGCTCAGATCTCGGGCTAGGGCTTGCACCCCTGGCACCCCTGCCACTCGGCGTCCACCAAGTCTCTGTCTCCATCTCCAGAGGCTTTAAGGACCCGAGGTGGAAGGGAGGCCTCCCCACTACTTCGGTCTCACATCAGGTACGTGGCCCTTCGTGACAACTTGCTATGAGGGCACTCGTACGTGCTCGCTCCCGAGCCGGCTCTCAGTCCCGCTCTCCGCCTCACTGACTGTGATTGACAGCAGCCAGAACCAGTGGATCCTGCTGCTGCATCTCAGCCAATCAGGAGGGAGAGACCCGGGAGAGTTCTCATGCACATTGCTGGACCAGGATCAGGATTAGGTAAGTATTGGGGGGGGGGGCTAAATGGGACAGCTGGACCTTCTTTACAACCACTTTAAGTGTATGTATCAGCGACGGCTGGTGTTTTTTTTTGGGGGGGCGGCAAAAAACCACCCCCCCCAGCCGGCTGGTGGCACAACAGCGCCCCCCCCCCCCCCCCCCCCGCTCCTGCTCAGTTGAGTTGGGTCATCTCGCAGTCAGTCATCCAGCCCCGCACTTACCCCCATGTAGGTAACCGGGCGGGCTGTGCTCCTACGGGCAGCGGGCATCTCTTCCTCCCCTGCATCATGGCGGCTTCCACCGTGCGTCTCTTTACTCCGCCTCCTAGGCATCCAATAGGATCGCCTGTCCTTACAGCTTCCTGATTGCCCAAGAGGACAATCAGTGTGAGAATAGCGAATATTCATTCGCTATTGTCACACCACTAGGTGGGCTCGAAGCGCAGTGCCCTGCACCCTGAGTCCACCCTTTTCTGAAGCCTATTAGAGCCTCTGGCTCTAATCACGTGCTTCATGTAGCTGCTGACTTTTAATATTAGGACGTTACCTGTCCCCAAATCCAGCGGTGTCTTCACCCGAGCCGATTTTTAGCTCTCGAGTGCTGCCGCCGCCATCTCGGGTACGGTAAAACCCTACTGTGCATGCGCAAAGCGTGCTGAGCTTTGTGCAGAGGCGGCTCTCTAATTAGGCGAAATAGGCGGTGGCCTCAGGCCTCGCAGTCATAGGGGCCTCGCACAGCTGGCTAGTTTACCTAATTAGAGAGCCGCCTCATTCAGCAGCAGAGATCTCCGTCCCGAGTCCCCTCGCTCTGCTACAGGGAGAGATAACAGGCTGCGAGTGAGACGTGTGATCGGAGCTCCCCTACATCTCCGGATCACAGACAGGGAGGGAGAGCCGCTCAGTGTACAGCCTGCTCTGACAGATCTCCCCCCTCCCCCTGCTGCCCGCACAGCCAAACAGAAGAGGAGAGAGAGCTTATGCTCCTCCTCCTCCCGCCCTCTCCTCCTGTGTCTGCCCCGCCCACTCTCCTCGGCAGTGTTCTCTGCTCTGCCTCAGAGAAGGGGATGTGTGGGCGGGAAGATTCAAACTGGAGCCCAGGAAAAGGGGAGTGTGATCCATCCATCCATCCATCCATCCAGTCCCTCCTGCCTCCCAGTGAGTACACTGATGTAGGGGATGCTCTTCCTTCCCTTCTTCCTCCATCCCCCTCTCTTTCTTTCCATTCTTTTTGTCTCTTTCTTTCTCTTTCCTTCATTCTTTCCCCATCCCCCTCTCTTTCTTTCTTTCTTTCTTTCTTTCTTTCTTTCTCCATCCCCCTCTCTTTCTTTCTTTCTTCCTTTATTTCCATTCTTTTTGTCATTCTTTCTTTTTCTCTTTCCTTCCTTCTTCCTCCATCCCCCTCTCTTTCTTTCTCTTTCTTTCTTTCTTTCTTTCTTTCTCTTTCCTTCCATCTGTCTTTCTTTCTCTTTCTTTCCTGTCCATCTTTCTTTCTTTCCTTCCATCTTTCTTTCTTTCTTTCTTTCTTTCTTTCTTTCTTTCTTTCTTTCTTTCTTTCTTTCTTTCTTTCTTTCTTTCTTTCTTTCTTTCTTTCTTTCTTTCTTTCTTTCTTTCTCCACGAATCCCCCTTTATTTCTCTCTTTGTGACAGCCTACCAGAATAGTTAGGATCTGTGAGAGCAGTTTCCCTGTGCAGCTCTGCTTGAGGAAAATATATCTTTATTATGCCCACTTACCTTCCCCCTGTACTGTCCACTCCCCTATACTGTACCCTCCTAATACAGTTCATAATACAGTGGGGCCTCATGTCTAAGTTTTGCCTAAGACCTCACAAAGTCTAGAGCCGCCTCTGGCTTTGTGAATGGCCCAGAGGTGGTGGAAAGAAGAGGGGGGCAAAACTTCCAGGTGAGTTTGCCTCGACGAAGTCAGCTGGATGTGGGTACCCCCTCCCCCCCCGAAAGGTGCCAAATGTGGCAGCGGAGGGGGGGAGGAGGTAAATAAACAGATCTTCCCCTTTTGAGTGGAGCTTCGCTTTAAATATAGCTGGCATGAGCTCCTAAATTCTTGTCATTCATTACATAGCAAGACCAGGTGGGGGCACTCAAGTAATCCAGTCGTGTTCTATTGTCTCTGACAGTGCTCTCAGATTAACACTGGGAGATTGCTGACAAAGAAAGGGATGGAGCAGATTGGTGGCTGCAGCAGTGTGATGATGCTCCTTCACTGTGACCAGTGACCAAGCTTTTTTGCTTTATGGCAATGAAGAAAAGAAGTGTCACCAACTTGACTACATTCCCCGAGAGGGGTGACTGCATAACAAAACTAGCTGCGCAGATCTGTGAAAATTCTGCTATGTAAACCAATATTTTTATGTACTTTTTAAAGCTGTGTGCTTAGCTGTTTGCTTAAATTCCAGCTTTATGTTGTATTTAAGAGCAGAGAATATAAAATAAGACTGGCTCAACATACCAAATTACATTTCCTTATTCATCCCACAATTTCATCATGTCTAATCTGAGGAGGAGGATGACAGATGAGGCAGAAGGCATGCATAATGTTCACAGACTGCCACAGATTGTGATTGTCTTGATTGTCTATACAGCCATCACCATCACACATCATTCAGCCCTGATCTGATCTGCACTCATTTTCTCCATTCATCTCTCAGTTTGCAAGACAGCAGAATTATGCAGCTGTTTGATGCCAAGAGATCAAGACTTTCATTGCAATTCATTTGGTGTATTTAACCACTGACCCACCTCCCATTGATCTGGATAATGTAGAGGGAATCTTACCAAGCCCTACGGGCCTACATCTGAAACCTCTGTTCCTTCATTAAAGTATCTGTGCACCAGTGTGATAGTGCATTTCCATAGCAACACCCTCCCCCCCCCCACCACCACCAGTGTGATAGTGCATTTCCATCGCAACACCCTCCCCCCCCTCCACCAGTGTGATAGTGCATTTCCATCGCAACACCCTCCCCCCCCACCACCACCACCAGTGTGATAGTGCATTTCCATAGCAACACCCTCCCCCCACCACCACCACCACCACCACCAGTGTGATAGTGCATTTCCATCACAAAACCCTCCCAACCACCACCAGTGTGATTTCCATTGCAACACCCCCATCCCCCCTCCCCCCTCCACCACCACCAGTGTGATATTACAAATCTGATAGTGTCTTCTCCCCAACCCTTCAAACCCCACTCAGCTGACAGTGTCTTTTTCTCTTTCTTTCTTTCTCTCCCACTCTCACTTCTCCTTCCTCATTTTCACGCTTTCCTTCTTTCTCTCTCCTCCTTGTCAAGCTTTCTTTCTTTCTCTCTTTCTTTCTCTCTTTCTTTCTCTCTCTCTCTCTCTCTCTCTCCCTCTCCCCCTCTCTCTCCTCTTTTTCTCCCTCTCTCTCCCTCATTCTCTCTCTCCCTCATTCTCTCTCCCTCTCTCTTCTCTCTCTCTCTCTTCTCTCTCTCCCTCCCTCCTCTCTCCCCCCTCTCTCTCCTTCTCCCTCTCTCTCCTTCTCCCTCTTTCTCCCCCCTCTCCTTCTCCCTCTCTCTCCCCCTCTCTCTCCCCCTCTCTCTCCCCCCCCTCTCCTTCTCCCCCTCTCTCCCCCTCTCTCTTCCCCTCTCTCTCTCCCCCTCTCTCTCCCCCTCTCTCTCTCCTTCTCTCACCTTCCTTCTCTCCCCCTCTCCTCTCTCGCATTCTCTCTCTTTCTCCTTTTCTCTCTCTCCTCTTTTGCTCATTCTTTTTCTCTCTCCTCTCCTTTTCTCTTTCTCTCCTTCTCACTCTCTTCTCTCTCTCCCTCTCTCCTCTCTCTCCTTCTCTCATTTTTCTTCCCTCCCCCTCTTCTCTCTCTCTCCTCTTTTGCTCATTCTCTCTTTCTCTCCTCTCCCACATTCTCTCTCTCCCTCTCTTTCTCCTTCTCTCTTCTCTCTCCCTCCCTCTCTCCACTCTCTCTCTTTCTCCCCTTTCTCTCTCCCCCTCTCTCTCCCCCCTCTCTCCCCCTCTCTCTCCTTCTCTCTCCTTCTCTCTCTTTCTCTCTCTCTCTCTCCCTTCCCCCTCTCTTCCCCTCTCTCCTTGTCTCTCCCTCCCCCCTCTCTCTCATTTTCTCTCTCTCCTTCTCTCTCTCCGTCTCTCTCTCCCCTTCTCTCTCCCTCTCTATTCTCTCTCTCTCCCCCTCTCTCTCCCCCCTCTCTCTCCCCCTCTCTCTCCTTCTCCTTCTCTCTTTCTCCCTTCCCCCTCTCTCCCCCTCTCTCCTTCTCTCTCCCTCCCCCTCTCTCTCTCATTCTCTCTCTCATTCTCTCTCTCCCCCTCTCTCTCCCCCCTCTTCTCTCTCTCTCCTTCTCTTTCTCTTTCCCCTTTTCTCTCTCTCTCTCCCTCTCTCTCTCCCTTCTCTCTCTCTCTCTCTCCCTTCTCTCTCTCCTTCTCTCTCTCTCTCTCTCTCCTTCTCTCTCCCTCTCTCCTTCTCTCTCTCCCTTCTCTCTCTCCCTTCTCTCTCTCTCTCTCTCTCCTTCTCTCCTTCTCTCTCTCCCTTCTCTCTCTCCCTTCTCTCTCTCTCTCTCTCTCTCTCCTTCTCTCCTTCTCTCTCTCTCCTTCTCTCTCTGTTTTTCTGTTCTATTGCCAACTCATTTTCTATTTTCCTCCCTTCAACATCTTTTTATGAAAACATTGTTCTCAGTGTGCTGATATTCCCAGGATATGGGAGCGTCATTAATCATATCAGACATCACACATCTATTTTCCTATTTCTACCAGACAGTAAAGTAGTTAAACAACTCAGATTGAACATGTCACCAAATCAATACTAAAGTGAGGCTATTACAGGTTCTTAGCGTCTAGTTATAGTAACCATCCTCACAGTATGGATATTGATCCGCTATAATATGTTTATCTCAGTCAGGTTATTTTTGCACACATTGAAAACATGTAGACTCTCTTGCAGCACGACAACAGATGCATTGGGTTATACACCCACCGGACACTTTATTAGGTTCACCTGTTCAATTGCTTGGTAACAGACTGCTAATCAGCCAATCACATGGCAGCAACTCAATGCATTTAGGCATCTAGACATGGTGAAGACGATTTGCGAAAGTTCAAACCGAGCATCAGAATGGGAAAAAAAAGGAGATTTAAGTAAATTTGAACGTTGCATGGATGTTGGTGCCAGACACACTGGTCAACTGGGAGGAGCCAGGAGTGCCAGCGGGGGGGGGGGGCAGAGAAGAAGAGGATTGGGCTGCTCTGTTTCCTGACCATGCTATAGCCGAATGATGGCTACAGCATGGACGTCCAGTTCTGGGAGGGTGTTTATTGACATCCTCCCAGAACCCCCCCCCCCCTTTACACCGCCACGCTCTGTGATTGATGATCATGGATCAGAGTTAGGAGGAAATCACAGCAGCTCTTTACCACATGATCAACTGTGTCCAATCATAGCTGACCACAATTTATCAGCATTCCTTTCCTTACGTGGTGTCACAGTGTGAGGAGAGAGTCGGTAACCAGCTAGTGTGAAAGGTTATCAGTGCAGCTCCAACAGTGCCTATCAGTGCTGCCTATCAGTGCCCATCAGTGATGCCAATCAGTGCCCATCAGTGATGCCAATCAGTGCCCATCAGTGATGCCAATCAGTGCTGTCAATCAGTGATGCCAATCAGTGCACATCAGTCCTGTAAATCAGTGCACATCAGCGCTGCCAATCAGTGCCCATCAGTGCTGCCAATTAGTGCCCATCAGTGCTGCCAATCAGTGCCTCCTCATCAGTGCCACCTATCAGTGCCGTCTATCAGTGCTGCTTATTATTGCCTTTCAGTGCTGCCTATCAGTGCCCATTAGTGCCACATATTAGTGCAGCCTCATCAGTGCTGCCTATCAGTGCCCATCAGTGCTGTCAATCAGTGCTTCCTCATCAGTGCCTATCAGTGCAGCCTATTAGCGCCGCCTTTCAGTGCCCATCAGTGCTTTCCATTAGTGCCTCTTATTGCAGCCTCATCAGTGCACATCAGTGAAGGAAAAAAAAATCACCTGTTTGCAAAATGTTATAACAGAAACTAAGAAAAACTTATTTTTAAAAAAATGTTGGTCTTCTTTCGTTTGTTTATCAAAAAAAAAAAAAAAAACCCAGGGGTGATTAAACACCACCAAAAGAAAGCTCTTTTTGTGTGAAAAAAATGATAAAAATGTCGTATGGGTACAGTGTTGCGTGACCGCGCAATCGTCACTCCAAATGCAACAGTGTGAAAGCTGAAAATTGGCCTGGGCAGGAAAGGGGGTAAAAGTGCCCAGTAGGCAAGTCTAATTGAACAAGCTCATGTTAGAAGCTGATTGACTACCATCCAAATTCTGAGTGCTCCCATTTTAGTAAATCTCCTTCAATGTCATTCACTTTACCTATCAGTGGTCATAATCTTGTGGCCGAACGCTGCATTATGTATCCCATCTGTGGATTTTTGCTCAGAGTTCAGCTTTCATTTTAACACCCCTTTGGATGTACAGGAGCGCCTGAGAATCTCCATTGGTGTCATTCTCTTCTCCTCCTCATGATGGCGCAGCTGAGCTGCTCACAAGCTCCTCATTCAGCAGCAGCGCTGTGACTTCTCTTATTCTCTTCTCTGGGGTCTGAGCACATTGCATCTCATGAAGCTCAGGGGCTCGGAGTTTGCAGATGAGTCAGGCTGTCCTGGCCAGCTTGGAGCCTCTGTGGCCAGCAGGATCTCCACTTGGATGATGTGAAGTGTTGGAGGAGCTCTGTTCTTTGAAGGCACTTTTCAGCCGCCCGGGATTGAAGGCAGCAATGTCAGGGGTGAACAGCTCCGCTGTGGACAGCTTGGTGGGGAACAGGTGCCTGGCAGGCAGTGAGGAGCAGTTTCAGTACTATGGACAGTTCACTCCCAGTGTTTCCATCCTGCTGGCCGTGCTGATGATTCTCATGGTGCTGGCCACGGTGCTGGGCAATGCTCTGGTCATCCTGGCTTTTGTGGTGGACAAAGGGCTCCGGACTCAAGGCAATTTCTTCTTCCTCAACCTGGCCATTGCTGACTTCCTGGTGGGTGAGTGTCTGCTCCCCCCATGGGGTGCTTACATTTATATATTATGCACTTGGTCTGAATATGCTGCTGACCTCAGAGCTTCTATCAATAAATTCTCCATAAAGACCCACCAGCTTTAAAAGACCTTCTAAATTAGCATTCATTCCACTAACCCACCAGACAACATGAAGTTATTACAGGAACCCTAATGTCCATATATTCTCCATAAAGACCTGCCAGCTTTAAAGGACCTTCAGATTAGCATGCACTCCCCATAAAGACCCATCAGAAAACATGAAGTTTTTACATGAACCCCAATGTCCATAAATTCTCCATAAAGACCCACCATCTTTAAATACCTTCTAAATTAGCATGGATTCCTCATTAAGACCCACCAGACAGCATGAAGCTATTACAGGAACCCCAATGTCATAAAACTCTGCATAAAGACCCATCAGCTTTAAAAGACCTTCTAAATTAGCATGCATTTCTCATGAAGACCCACCAGACAACATGAAGTTATTACAGGAACTCCAATGTCCATAAATTCTCCATAAAGACCCACCATCTTTAAAGCACCTTCTAAATTTGCATACATTCCTCATAAAGACCCAACAGACAACCTGAACCTATTACAGGAACCCCAATGTCCTAAAATTCTCCATAATGACCTACCAGCTTAAAAGGACTCTCTCGATGAGCATACATTCTTCATAAAGACCCACCAGACAATGTAAAGCCCCTATAGAGACCCCATTGTCACTAAATTTTATATAAAAACCTGACAGCCTTACATGAATCCCCAATGTATACATATTTTTCACAAAGACCCACCAGACAACGTGAAGCTGTTACAGGAACCCCAATGTCCTAAAATTCTCCATAAAGACCCATTAGCTTTAAAGGACACTCTTGGTGAGCATACATTCCTCATAAAGGCACACCAGACAATGTAAAGCCCTTACAGAGATCCCAATGTCCCTAAATTCTGTTTTTCACAAAGACCCACCAGACAATGTGAAGCGCATACAGGTACCCCAATGTCCATAAAATCTCCATAAAGACCCACCAGAATTAAAGGACCTTCTAACTTAGCATGCATTCCTCATAAAGACCCACCAGACAATGTGAAGTTATTACAAGAACCTTAATGTCCATAAATTCTCCATAAAGACCCACCAGCTTTAAAGGACCTTCTTAATTTGCATACATTCCTCATAAAGACCCAACTGACAACCTGGACCTATTACAGGAACCCCAATGTCCTAAAATTCTCCATAATGACCTACCTGCTTTAAATGACTCTCTAGATGAGCATACATTCTTCATAAAGACCCACCAGACAATGTAAAGCCCTTACAGATACCCCAATTTCCCTAAATTCTCTATAAAAACCCAACAGCCTTACAGGAATCCCCAATGTCTATATATTTTTCACAAAGACCCACCAATGTGAAGACTATACAGGAACCCCAATGTCCATAAAATCTCCATAAAGACCCACAGCTTTAAAGGACCTTCTAAATTAGCATATATTCCTCATAAAGACCCACCAGACAACGTGAAACTATTACAGGAACCCCAAATATCCTAACATTCTTCATAAAGACCAACCAGCTTTAAAGGACCTTCTCAATAAGCATGCATTCCTCATAAGGACCCACCAGACAATGTAAAGCCCTTACAGATGCCCCATTGTCCCTAAATTCTCGATAAACACCCAACAGCCTACAGGAATCCCCAATGTCTATACATTTTTCACAAAGACCCACCAGACAATGTGAAGCCCATACAGGGACCCCGATGTCTATAAAATCTCCATAAAGACCCACCAGCTTTAAAGGACCCTCTAAATTAGCATACATTCCTCATAAAGACCCACCAGACAATGTGAAGCTACTACAGGAACCCCAATAGCCTAACATTCTTCATAAAGACCCACCAGCTTTGAAGGACCTTCTCAATAAGCTTGCATTTCTCATAAGGACCCAGCAGATAATGTAGAGCCATTACTGGAACCCCAATGTCCTAAAATTCTCCATAAAGATTTACTAGCTTTAAAGGACCCTCTCGATGAGCATACATTCCTCATAAAGACCCACCAGACAATGTAAAGCCCTTATAGAGACCCAGTTGTCCCAAAATGCTCCATAAAAAGCTAACAGCCTTGCAGGAATCCCCATAATCTATACATTTTGCACAAAGCTCCACCAGACAATGTGAAGCCTTACAGGAACCCAAATATACATGCAATCCTTATATATACCCTCCAGGCAATGTGAAACCCCAATGTCCTTAAATTCTCCATAAAGATCCAACAGCCTTAGAGGTATCCCCAATGTCTATACAATCTTCATAAAGACACAACAGACAATGTGAAGCCTTACAGTAACCCTAATACTCCTACAATCTTCCAAAAAACTCATCAGATAACGTGAAACCCCTACAGGAACCTCAATGTCCTTAAATGTTCAATAAAGATTCAGCAGCTTTATAGGAACCCCCAAAGTCTATACATTCTACACAAAGACCTACCAGACAATCTAAAGCCTTACAGGAACCCTCAAAATCCACACCAGCTTCATAAAGACCCACCAGTCAATCCAAATACTTTACAGGAACACTGCTGTCCATTAATTCTCCATAAAGACTCACTAGCTTTAGAGGAATTTCCAATGTCCACACATTCTTCACATAGATCAACCAGACAATGTGAAGTCTTACAGGAACCCCAATATCCATGAAATCTCCATATAGATCCACCAGACAATGTGCAGTTTTTAAGGAACCCCAATGTACATAAATTCTCTATAAATACCCATTAGCTTTATTTCCTAATCTCTATGCATTCTTCATAAAGACCCACCAGCCAGTGTGAAGGCTTACAAATACCCACAATATCCATACATTCTTCATAAAGACCCACCAGCCTTACAGAAATCTTGATTGTCCATACATTTTTCATAAAGACCCACCAGCCTTACAGAAATACCCATTGTCCATACACTCTTAATAAAGACCCACCATCCAATCTTAAGCCCTTAAAGGAACCCCAGTGTTCAAAATTACCTATAAAAACCCACCCACTAAGCCAGTTTGAATCATTACAGGTATCCCCTTGTCCATACATTTTTCATAAAGACCCACCAGACAATGTGAAACCTTACAAAACCTTCACCACATTCTTCACTACCCCTATCCCAATCATCACCATCCCACCACCTCTGACTCCAGTTACACTTGGAGGTGTCGTCCACTGAAAATGTGTATTCCACTTTGAGGGGGGCTGAACTGTCCACTGGCCTCAAAAGGAGAGATCATTACCTAAAATACTAAGTGTTCTGCCCACTGTTGTAGTGCTGAAAGAGTGGGAGTCCCAAACTCATTGCTGAATTGTTCACTTATTAAAAGGATCGAGTCTACTGGAGATGCAGAAGTAATTGTACATCACTGTGCGTATAGTAGAGCTGAAAACACAGGTGGGAAAATCTTTATGAAAGATTTAGGCAAAATGGGGTGATGTTTAGCCCATCAGAATCCGCTCATAACTGATTTCAGTGATGACTCAACCAATCTTTTAATAACCGGGAGAATAGCACATCAAATGTGATTACTAACACTTACATAATAGAATTGATGGGCTTTGGTTATGAAAGTAATGAAAGGCACATATGACTTATGAGGAACTGCTTGGGCATCCTACAGCATCCTACTGAAGTTACAGGCAACTGTAGTCATAAACATACCTTACAAGTTAGCAATCTGGTTCTAAAGTTGAGCCTCTGGATTTAATGCATGGTGGTGAGGCTGCATCAGCATTTGTTTTGAAGTGTGAGTGTCCTGATTCCCCCCCACAACCCCAAATCACATCTCAAAAGACAAAAAAAGGTGGGCTGTCATGCCGATCCTTTGGTTTGAGTACTGTCAGGCTGCATTCACACCTGAGCATCGCAATTTTCAGGCATATTTTCAAGCGTTAGTATGCATGTTTTGAGCATTTGTGTACAGCATTTAAAAGCGTTTTTGAGCTTTGGAATTTTTTAATTACCCAATAGAGAAAATTATTATTTATTATATTTTATTCTTTTTTTTTACTTATTTTTTTATAAGGGATTAAGGGTTTAATTGTTAAAGTTAGGGGTTAATTTATTCATTTAATTATTTACTTATTATGTATTTATTTTGTTAGGTTAGGGGTTAAGGTTAGGGTGTTTAGGAATAGGGGTTACCATTAGTATTAGGGGTTAATATTAGTGCTAGGGGTTAGGGTTTAATATTAGGGTTAGGGGTTAATATTAGGTTGGAAGAGAGAAGGGATAAAGGGCCACAGGGCCCTTATTCGGACTTTACAGGCAAGATGGACAATGATATAGTACAAAAATGTATTTTATCAACCATAAGTCATATCAAACAGGTCAAGTAAAAAAGAAATAAAAACATATGATAGGCGTATGATAGTAATGAATATCTAGTGTAAACAAGAGAGTTGACACCAAATAAACGGCAGTGAGCCCCTGTGCGTCAACGCGTTTCGCCGTTTTGCTTCCTCAGGACACACTTGGGGGTAGTCACCGTGTAAAGCAGGAGGCAGTTTTAAATTAAACTGCCTCCTGCTTTACACAGTGATTCCTGGGTGATCATCTGGAAGCTCTCCATGTTGAGATATTTCCATGCTGACAAGTGAGACCTGTTCCTTTCAACTACCCCCAAGTGTGTCCTGATGAAGCAAAACAGCGAAACGCGTTGACGCACAGGGGCTCACTGCCGTTTATTTGGTGTCAACCCTCTTGTTTACACTAGATATTCATTACTATCATATGCCTATCCTATGTTTTTAATTCTTTTTTACTTTTCCTGTTTGATATGACTTATTGTTAATAAAATATATTTTTGTACTATGTCATTGCCCATCTTGCCTGTAAAGTCTGAATTAGGGCCCTGTGGCCCTTTATCCCTTTTCTCTTCCAATCAAGTTTATACGGATGTGGCTTTAGGAGTGTTATTTTTTAATTTTTGCGGGTTAATATTAGTGTTAAGGGTTGGGGTTAGGTGTTTTTTTATTTATTTTTACTATTTATGTTATTTTTTTATTTTATTTATTATTATTTATTTTCATTTATTATTGCATTGGAGAAAAAAGGCTCCAAAACGTGCAACAAAACACGCTCAAATCAAGTGTCTCCATGCATTTCTTTGTAACAAAAACGCTTCAAAAACACACCAATCTGTCCGATTCGAGTTACAAAAAAAAAGCTCCAGGATTTTTTTAAGCTTCAGGCGTTTGGCTTCAGGTGACTTGTAGTGGAGATGTGAACCAACTCCATAGAGAATAATTGTTTTTTTTTTTTTTTCTCCTCTGTTTTGGAGCTCCGAGCTTCCAGCTACAAAACGCAGAGGTGTAAATGGGGCCTCCGAGTCAATGAACAAGCGTGCAGGTCAGGCGCCCTGACCTAAAGCAGCCAGAGCAGCCAATCAGTAACACTTTCTGAACATAAACACCGCTCCACTGGAGAAAGATGAATGCCAGACATCAGTTTAGAACCCCGTTGTGTGTTTGTTTATTGATTCAAAAAGTCAGAGAAAGCCAGGCAGTTGGCATTTTCAGAATTTCAGGTTTCTTTTAACCAACTTCTGACCAGATTGGTCCTATTTTGGGCTAGGGACATTAGAATGTAAGCTCCCCTGCCTCAGGCTGGTGTGAAAGGCTCACTGGACTATAGAAAGCATTAGGGAAGTGGTCAGCACCATATAAATGGATGAAATATACGTACTGTATAAGAATAGGATTTCACCGCTTCTCTTTCCCGCAGGCGGGTTTTGCATCCCTCTCTACATCCCGTATGTCCTGACCGGCCAATGGAAGTTCGGCAAAGGCTTGTGCAAGCTGTGGCTGGTCATGGACTATCTGCTGTGCACGGCATCTGTCTTCAACATCGTCCTCATCAGCTACGACAGGTTTATCTCCGTCACCAGAGCGGTAAGTCGTTTGTCCCTTTAAATATAAAGTACACTTTCTTGGATGCTCTCCGCCCAGCTGACGATTAACCACTTCGATACCGGGCACTTTTACCCCCCTTCCTGCCCAGGTCAGTTTTCAGCGATGTCACAATTTGAATGACAATTGCGCGGTCATGCAACACTGTACCCATATTACATTTTTTATCTTTTTTTTTTTTCACATACATAGAGCTTTCTTTTGGTGGTATTTAATCACCACTGGGTTTTTAATTTTTTTTGCTGAATAAACAAAACACAAAGTAAACATTTTGGAAAGAAATTGCATTTTTCCTAATCTCTGTAAAATTTTGCAAATAAATCATCGTTCTTCATTGATTTAGGCCAAAATGTATTCTGCTACATTTCTTTGGTGAAAATATCCCAAATCAGTGTTTATTATTTAGTCTGTAGGAAAGTGATAGAGTCCACAAACTATGGGATATGTATCTAAAAATCGATCAGTCCTGATGTACTGAGGCCTGAAAACACCAGGACATTACAAATATCCCCCAAATGGAAAGTAGGAAGTCCAAGGTATTTAGTAAGAGGCAGGGCGAGTTTTTTTTAAGCTTCAATTTTTTGTCACAAGAAATTTAAAAAAATCTTTTACAATTTTTTTTTTTTTTACATACTGTCACCAGTGCGGTACAGAATTATCATATAACAGGTGTGGTGGAGATCAGGGGCACTGACTGGTACCAGTATGTTAAAAAAAATGAAAATAAAAATAAAGTTGTTTTTTTTTCATTTTTTGGGGGATTTTTTATTACATTTTTTTTCTTTTTATTAAGATTTTTTTTTTACCTTCTTTTTTTTTTTCTTTCCTGCTTTATACCATAGTAACACTGTACAACTCTGGGAAAGTGATCAGGATTTTTTTTTATACACATTATGATTGCTTATACCAGTGGATTTCTCCGGTATAAGCAACCGTTTTTACTGAATGAAATTAGTGTGTTTTGTTGTGATTAGCTGTGATTTGTCACATCTAATCACATGGTACAGATGAGCTGTGGCCTTGTCTATACCATGTTATCACTGTGACCAATCACAGCTAGCAACACAATTGTACACAATGGATGGCATGTAAGGAAGCCATCCATTGTTTTCAATTGTCATGTAATCTGCTGTGATTGGTCACAGCGATCACATGGTACCGGAAGCGGGTCAGTACACTCAAAAAGCTGTACAACATACATGTACATTTTTTAGTGAGGGAACATTTTAACCTCTTGTTGCCCATGTGCTGCGGCAAAGAGTATAGGCTTTAGCGCCCACATGGTGCACAAATGTATTCCTTCACTTCCTGCCTCTGAGACCCAAAAGGCAGTTAGGAAATCTCTCACGAGCAAGGGGAAACCTGTTAGGTGTCACCAGAGAAGGTTTCTCTGATAGTGAGCCCTTGTAGATCTTCAACTCGAGGTTCCCCAGGTTGCAGAGTCTAAGCCCCAGCCTGCTTCTTCACCAGGGCCCCTGATGGTGGGATTGGACTTACAGAAAACTGGAACCAAGTCGCAGCCCCCAGGTCTGCCCGGCTGACAATGTGGAGACCACTCGGCTGTGCAGGGTACAGTTGGCAGGAGATAGAAGAGAATCAGGGAGGGAGCCGAAGTCAGGGCAGGGGGTAGGCAGGTGAAAACGGTAATCAAAGCCGGGGCCAGTACACGGTTGTCAGCAGGGGCAGCCCATCCATCAGGGTTGCCCAGGCGCCGCCCCCTCTCTCCTCGCCACCTCCTATATGCAATGGAGAGATTCATGCATAGCAGCTGCACCTTGGATGCATCATCGGAAGCATCATTCATCCCATTTTCTATGCGTCCAGGTCATCCCGGACGAGCCCCCAAAAGCCTTTTAGGCTAGGCTCACACTAGCCCATGCTCTGCAAAAAAAAAAAATCCATGGTGGATCATCTTTCAGAGTGCGGCTAAGTAGCCGCTGTCAGATGTTCTGGCAATCTTGCTGTGTCCTGAATGCCTGTTTTTTTTTTTTTTTACGTTTTGCCAAATAGCAATTTACAATGGGGCTAATGCACGACAACAACCACAATGAAACTGAATGGCCAAGCTTGACAGGTGGTGCAGCCTGTCAACTTGACATGCCATGTTAAATTTTCCGCAGCCTGTGAAAAGCCCCCTCTGACTGTATTTCATTTCTACATTCACACATTTCTGTTTCTTTTACCATATTTATACTGTTGAAATAGTAAAAAAAAAAATATTGGCCACTAGGGGGAGCACTTAATGGAATACAGAGATAAAATATCAACTACTAGAGGAGTGCATTGGGTTTATGGCCAACTCATAGACTTGCATTTTAACAAATACTAACTCAAATCCTGTATAGGAACAATGTTATTAAAAGCCTGACCCGTATCAATAGTTATGTCAAGCAGGTCTCATTGAAAAGACCATTTAGATCTAGACTGAGCACATCTCCTTTCTGAAAAATCAAAAAAATCCAATGTTGGGAAAGATTGTTTTTTTTTTAGCAGACACATATTATATATAATTCACATATTGGGTAATTCAAGGAAAGAGGTCTCAAGTGTGGCCACTCCAAAAAAAATCCTCCATTTCCATGAATCATTAGAGTCTTTCCTGCCTGCGCTTCATGACAAACAGATCCGAGTCCTCCATTACCCCGGAGCCTCCGGAGCACCTCTTCATGGAGTGGATTGCCCCCTTTCAGTACAAGGCACATATCAGCCACTCTTTTTTTAAGGAGCATTACACAGAAAGAGCTTTTGATAACATGCTTTCTGATTAAAAGTGTTTTACCGCAGCCAAAGGCGGCGGAGGGGTCTGCGCTCTAGTTAATTATAGCATTAGAAGACGTGTTATAAATTGGCCGGCGAGCCCATTGCTTTTCTTAGTAACGTCGCTGCAGCAGGCTTTAAAAAAGCCTTCCGACCATTTAAAGGCGACCTGTCATGTGGAAAAAAAAAAAAAACTCTTGTGCTTTCAATTTCTGACCCTTTTTTTGGAAACGCTGTTTGCTTGGCTGCCGTACTGAAATATCACCCACCTTTTTTGGCAGCACAGCCACATTGCAAAAAAGAAATAGAACTTACCAGAATGCTGGTCTCCAAAGAGGCTAGGCTATTAGGCTGCATTCACACTTGAGCGCTTCATAAATGCGTAACAAAAAACGCATAAATATGTTGCGTCTTGGCGCGTGTTTCAGGGAAACGTGCAGCAAACATGGGTCGCGCAGGCAGGGTGGGGACAAGGGGTGGGCAGGAGGGGTGGCTGCCCTGGGCACTGTGGTATCATGTAAGGCGGGGAACCACAAAGACAAAGAGATTGGGGGGGAGGATTTGTGTTGAGAAAGGGAATTTGGGGGGTGACTGGGGGTAAATTTGAAGAGGTGTGCTAGGAGTGGTGATTTGGAGGGGGGGGATTTGTGTTGGGAGGGGGGATTGGGGAAGAGGATTTTTGCTAGGAGGGAGGATTTGGGGGGCTTTGTGCTATAAAAGTAATATGGTAGAGGGGAAATATTTGTTTTTTTGGGGGGGGGGGTACTTGTGCTAGTAGGGATGATTATGGGGGATGTGTGCCAGGAGGAGAAATTTGTGGGGGGGCTTTGTGCTAGGATGGGGGATTGGTGGAGGAGAATTTGTGCTGAAAGGGGGGGACTTGGAGTGGGGGGGGGATTTGTGCTTGGAGGAGAAATTTGAGGGGTGGAGGATTTGTGCTAGGAGGCTTGAAGATTTATTTTTGGGGGGGGGATTTGTGCTGGGGGCATATGGGGAGAGAGAGAATTTGAGCTGGGTGCTTAGGGGGTGAGCATGCAGTGCTTGATTTTTTTTTTGGGGGGGGGGGGGATTTTCGCTGACACATAATGCTTATACATCTTGGGGGGGGGGCACAATTTGTTCACCCTGGGCTCTAGATGACCTTGTCCCGGTACTCCACGCAGGTATCAGACACACGTTTTGCACTACAAACACCCTACAAGTGCACACTGAAGAAACACCCAATGCTCCAGGACCAAAGAGGTTCTGGAGCTACTTTGGGGTGTTTGTTGCGCGTAGGGCAGCCCATTTAAGTGAATGGGCTGCCCAAGGTGCGAGGCGCTTTAACACGTGAAAAACTTTTAAATAAAAAAATGGAATGCCCGTTTCTGCTAAACTCAGGTGTGAATGGGGCCTTAAAGTGGTTCTAAAGGTAAGTTTTTAGCCTAATGCATTTCCCTACATTAGGGTAAAAAATTTCTCAGTAAGTGCATTGGCCTCTCACCTTACTATTTACTTACCTGAGTTCTTTATAGATTAGACATGTGCAATTCGTTTCGTTCCAAATTAGTTTTTTTAAGGAATTTCAACAAATTAGTTCATTCAGAAGTATCTGAATTAACGAAAACCCGTTTAATGAATTTTTTCGAATATTCGTAAATTCGAATATTCTAAAAGTCGTATAGATTCTAAAATTCGTGAATTCTAAATTTAAAAATCCGGAAATTCCTAAATTCGTAAATCCGAAAATTCGTAATCTCTCAATTCGAAAATTCCTAAATTCTAAATTAAAAAATCCGGAAATTCGAAAAAAGAAAATCCGAAGTTCGAAAATCCCAAAATTCGAAAATCCAAAAATAAGAACGGAAATTCAAAGAATGAATATCCGAAAATAAGAACGAAAATCCGAAAATTCACAAACCAGAAAATTGGAAAATCTGAAATAACTAACTAATAATAGCTTAACTACAGTAAAACCTTGGATTGCGAGCATAATGTATTACTAACTATTAAATTATAGGTATTGGAATTTCCTTTCAAATTTGGCTGTTAGTGAACTTAACGAATACGAATTTATCCGAAGATACGAATCAACCGAAATAACGAATGCCGCATCTAAACGAATGGAACATAACAAATGAATATTAATAAATAACAATAATAATAAAAAATAATGAAAACTTTTTTATTATTATTTTTATTATTAATTTGTTCCGTTCCATTTGTTTAGATGCGGCATTCGTATTTTGAATTTTTGTTCTTTTGAATTCTCGGTTTTCCTTTCTTATTTTCGGATTTCCGAATTCTCGAATTTGCAAATTCTCGAATTTCCATATTTTCAAATTTTCTCATTTTCGAATTATGAATTTCGAATTTTTGAATCTTCAAATTTTGCTTATTGCAATTTTTTTTTACCAAAAATATGTAGAAGAATACATATCGGCCTAAACTGAGGAAATTTTTTTTTTTTTAAATTGGGGATATTTATTATAGCAAAAAGTAAAAAATATTGTGTTTTTTTTTTTTTTTTCAAACATGTTGCTCTTTTTTTGTTTATAGCGCAAAAAGTAAAAACCATAGAGGTGATCAAATACCACCAAAAGAAAGCTCTATTTGTGGGGAAAAAAATGATTAAAATTTAATTTGGGTACAGCGTAGCATGACTGCGCAATTGTCATTCAAAATGTTACAGCGCTGAAAACTGATAATTGGCCTGGGCAGGAAGGGGGTGAAAATGCCCAGTATTGAAGTGGTTAAGGTTAAACCGCTTCTCTTCTAATTTTAGTGAATTGCCGCGTGTCTTATTAAAGTGGTTGTAAACCGAAAAAAAACCCCCAAAAAAAACAAACCCTGTAAGACAAAGGCATAATGAGCTAGTATGCATCGCATACTAGCTCATTATGAAATACTTCCCTAAGATCGAAACTGTTGCAGTGGTCCTGGCACACCACTGTGCGCTGTGATTGGCTGGAGCCTGGAGCCGCAATGACGTCACCGGTCACGGGAACTGGCCCTGAAGAAACGGCATGGGCAGACCGTTTCTTCAGTGCACATGCACCGATGACGTTGGCGCAAGCATATATCGGAAATATCTCCTAAACCGTTCAGGGTTAGGAAATATTTACAGTACCTACAGGTAAGCCTTATTGTAGGCTTACCTGTAGGTACAAGTGGTGTAACTAGGTTTACAACCACTTTAAATTCCATTGCATGGAAAATCTTTATCCCTATTGTGGGGTCACCAGTACGGTATTTGTACATTGAAATCATATCCTCTCTCTTCTCCAGAGAGAGAATAAGTTCAATGCTTGTAATCGTTCCCCATAGTTGAGGTCCTCCAGACCCTTTATTAGCTTTGTTGCCCTTCTTTGTACTCACTCCATTTCCAGTACATCCTTCCTGAGGACTGGTGCCCAGAACTGGACATCATACTCCAGGTGCGGCCGGACCAGAGTCTTGTAGAGCGGGAGAATTATCGTTTTATCTCTGGAGTTGATCCCCTTTTTAATGCCAATATTCTGTTTGCTTTGTTAGAAGCAGCTTGGCATTGCATGACATTGCTGAGCATATCATCTACTAGGACCCCCAGGTCCTTTTCCATCCTAGATTCCCCCAGAGGTTCTCCCCCCAGTGTATAGATTGCATTCATATTTTTGGCACCCAAATGCATTATTTTACATTTTTCTACATTAAACCTCATTTGCCATGTAGTTACCCATCCCATTAATTTGTTCAGATCTTTTTGCAAGGTTTCCACATCCTGCGGGGAAGTTATTGCCCTGCTTAGCTTAGTATCGTCCGCAAATACAGAGATTGAACTGTTTATCCCATCCTCCAGGTCATTTCTGAATAAATTAACCACTTAAGGACCGAGCCTTTTTTTGACACAGGTTGCTGTTTACAAGTTAAAATCATTTGGTTTTGCTAGAAAACCCCCAAACATGATATATTTTTACAGACACCCTAGAGAATAAAAAGGCGGTCGTTGCAATACTTTATGTCACATCGTATTTGCAGGTGAAGGACCTTGACTGGGCTGCACAGAGTCTTGACCTCAACCCGATAGAACACCTTTGGGATGAATTAGAGCCGAGTCTGCGAGCCAGGCCTTCTCGTCCAACATCAGTGCCTGACCTCACAAATGCTCTTCTGGAAGAATGGTCAAACATTCCCATAGACACACTCCTAAACCTTGTGGACAGCCTTCCCAGAAGAGTTGAAGCTGTTATAGCTGCAAAGGGTGGGCCAACTCAATATTGAACCCTACAGACTAATGCCCCGTACACACGGTCGGATTTTCCGACGGAAAATGTGTGATAGGACCTTGTTGTCGGAAATTCCGACCGTGTGTGGGCTCCATCACACATTTTTCATCAGATTTTCCGACACACAAAGTTTGAGAGCAGGATACAAAATTTTCCGACAACAAAATCCGTTGTCGGAGATTCCGATCATGTGTACACAAATCCGACGGACAAAGTGCCACGCATGCTGAGAATAAATAAAGAGATGAAAGCTATTGGCCACTGCCCCGTTTATAGTCCCGACGTACGTGTTTTACGTCACCGCGTTCAGAACGATCAGATTTTCCAACAACTTTGTGTGACCGTGTGTATGCAAGACAAGTCTGAGCCAACATCCGTCGGAAAAAATCCATGGATTTTGTTGTCAGAATGTCCGAACAAAGTCCAACCGTGTGTACAGGGCATAAGACTGGGATGCCATTAAAGTTCATGTGCGTGTAAAGGCAGGTGTCCCAATACTTTTGGTAATATAGTGTACGTGGTTAACATGTATAAGTTGGCCTCATGACGAAGTCCCAGTGGGTGGGGTGAAACATGTCAAAGGACATGGCATGTGGAGTGTTGCAAGG
This sequence comes from Aquarana catesbeiana, assembly GCF_042186555.1. Lineage (NCBI taxonomy): Eukaryota > Metazoa > Chordata > Amphibia > Anura > Ranidae > Aquarana > Aquarana catesbeiana. The sequence goes on along the minus strand of NC_133334.1, from coordinate 265,586,736 downwards.
TTGAGGCCAACTTAAACATGTTAACCACATAGACTGGATAGGGTTCCAGCATTGATTGTTTAAAATATAAACCTTTTAGATATGCATATTCCAGGGAGAGAGCTGCCCACTGAATGGGGTAGACTTTAGCTATGCAGTCTACCCATCAGTTGCTTGATTACATCAGATCTTCTTCTGGAACAGTAATTAAGCAACTGATCAGCACAGCTCAGCAACATCTGCACCATCCAGTGTCCAGCAGGGAGAAATATGCTCATCTAAATGGATGCCAGAGATTTGTTCTTTTACTTTGGCTCATCATTCATCATCATCTTCACTCTTTGATCTCAGAGCACCTAAATGGGGGGCTACAAAGAGAGATATGGAGCGAGTCGAAGGAATTATAGATACAGGAAATTAATGCAGATGGGGGATCTCTGAAATGATTTTAAGATATTTATGGGGATTAAACATACAAAGAATTTTAAAGAAGCAGAGTGAAGAAATGACTCCAGTCAAGCGCCATAACACTCTGTGCTTTTTTTTTTTTCTTGAAGCACATGATTAGAGCCTGAGGCTCTAATCTGCTTCAAAAAGGTTGGGCTCTGCGCTCCTGAACCCACCCACTTGTGACATTAGCCAATTAACATTCGCTATTGTCTTTCTGCTTCTCCTCCCAGCCAATCAGGACAGGAAGCGGGTCTTAAGACCGGATTGGCCGGGAGGAGTGACTGGGAGGAGAAGCTAGGGAAGCCACCCGCGACCTGGATGGGGTAAGTGCGGACCTGGCGGGGGGGTTCAATTGCCCCCCCCCCAACAAAAAAAATGGAGCACCAGCCAGATACGAACAGGCACAATCTAATTTAATAGGAATGTAAATGTTGAGCATTGAAACGCTTCAGGAAACTGGGTTATTCACGCCTTTCAACCGTGCTAAAGTTAGGACGTTCGTCTTTGTACAGAGGTGAACTTAAATGTATTTATTACCAGAATACATTATTCATTGTACTTTTCACTCAAGTTATAATTTTTTTTATTTTCTTAGGTGTCATACAGAGCTCAGAAAGGGATGACCAGAAACACTGTCCTTAAAATGCTGTTCGTGTGGGTGGCAGCCTTTCTCCTCTATGGTCCCGCCATTATCAGCTGGGAATACATCGCACGTGCGACCATCTTACCAGAAGGCGAATGTTACGTGGAATTTTACTACAACTGGTACTTTCTCATGATCGCCTCCACCGTGGAATTTTTCACACCCTTTATCAGCGTCACCTACTTCAACCTGAGCATCTACATTAACATCAAGAAGAGAACCCGGATGAGGAATGAGGAGTTGGCCCAAGGCCATGAGCATTGTGAGATGAGTTTCCAGAGGAAGAGGAAGGAACACTTGATATTTTTCGTCAAGCCAGCAGAGAGGCCTCACATAGAATGCAGAAAACAGGCCTCTTGCTTGACACCCACTGAGGTTTGCCCTGAAGAGCCTAGAATGCAGAGGGTCAAAGGCCACACCTTGGACCTCAACATAAGTCAGGACCTTCCACCACTGCAGGTTGAGGTCCAAACCAGGAGACACCAAGCCTGCCTTTATAAAGCAGTGGAGAACGCTTGCAGTAACGTCAGGACGGACATGGCTAGCAGCATTGCCAACCGTTTTAGGCTTTCGAGAGACAAGAGGGTAGCCAAGTCGTTGGCCATCATTGTGTGTGTGTTTGGCCTTTGCTGGGCACCCTACACCCTCCTAATGATTATCAGGGCTGCTTGCCATGGGCGCTGTGTCCAACATTATCTTTACGAGATCTCGTTTTGGCTATTGTGGTTAAATTCTGCCATCAATCCCGTACTGTACCCCCTCTGCCATATGAGTTTCCGAAAAGCCTTCATGAAGCTACTGTGTCCGGGAAAAGTGAAAATACATCCCCATATTTTTATGTAGCGGTGATCTCGGGACAGAAATTCCTATAAGATGGAATACAGATATTTCCTTTTATGTCTTCGCTCACCTGGATGACCTCTGGTATTCAAGTTTCAGTTATTTTAGTCGAGCTGAGCGACTAACGAGATAATTGGAGAATATATATGTAACATTTGGTTGAAATGTCACAAGAAAGCTGAAGACTTGAGATTAGTTTGTCCTGTCAACTCTAATGCCGCGTACACACGATCGGGTTTTCCGACGGGAAATGCCGGATGTGAGCTTGTTGGCGGTAAGTCCGATCGTGTGTACGCGGCATAAGAGTTTCTGGCCTTTTGGTGAGCCGACAGTACAGCCGGAACACAGTCTAAGTGGATCATAAGATGATCACGAGCCTAGCATGCTGAATTCAAATGTTGAAAGGTAATGGGCTCTTCACTGTTCCACCTGCAGTGGCCAGTCCCACCAGTGATCCACAATTTGAGAAACACTGTTATAATGTGTCCAAGCTTATCTGGGGCTTGATTTAAAATGGTACTCAACTCCCCCAATGTTTTTTTCCCACTTACCTGCAGCACTGTAGTGCTCTTCAAAGTATATACTTATCCCCCTAGTGTTGTCCCCTTGCAATCTGCTATCCGAGTGCCCCACAGAGGGTCCCATGCCACTATCTTGGTCCACTGGCTACCTCTTCTGAGTACAGGCAGCCAGCCCTGATGACTACCCTCTGGACCAGTGCTCCCCCAACTGCAGCCTGGGGGACATACGCAGCCCTTTACTTTCTTTTATCCATCCCTTGGCACCAACGATGGGGCATAATTCCTCCCACTGACCCCACAAAGGGGCAAAATTTCCCATTACACCAATGATGGGGCACAATTCCTCCCACCGACACCAATGATGAGGAACAATTCCTTTCACTAACACCAATGATGGGGCACTATTCCTCCCAATGACCCCAATGATGGGGCACTATTCCTCCCAATAACACCAATGACAAGGCACAGTTTCTCCCACTGACACCAACAATGGGGCACTATTCTGCACAATGACACCAATGATGGGATACTTGTTCTTTTACTGACACCAGCTATGGGGCAAAATTACCCATTACACCAATGATGGGACACAATTCCTCTCACCAACACCAATGATGAGGAACAATTCCTTTCACTAACCCCAATTATGGGGCACTATTCCTCCCAATGACACCAACGATGGGGCACTATTTCTCCCACTGATACCAATGATGAGGCACTATTCCTCCCACTGACACCAACAATGGGTCACTATCCTGCACAATGACACCAATGATGGGATACTTGTTCTTCTACTGACACCAGCTATGGGGCACAATCTTTCTCACTGACACCAATGATGGGGCACTATTCCTCCCAATGACACCAATGATGGGGCGCTATTCCTCCCACTGACACCAATGATGGGGCACAATTTCTCCCACTCACACAAACAACAGGTCACTATGCCCCACAATAACACCAATGATGGGACACTTTTTCTCCTAATGACACCAACGATGGGGCACAATTCCTCCCACTGATAATTGCTCCCACTTATGCCAGGGCACTTTCTACTCCCACTAACCACAGTCTGGCTTCCTAAAGTCTAAAGCAGGGCTTGACAAATTTGCTTAGAATCTAGGAGCCAGCTGAAAAAGTCCAGAGCCCAGAACTGCATGTCCAGGGCATTGGGTCGGGCAATAAGAATTGCTCACGCCTGATGCCAAGCGAAAAAAGACCGAATAAAAAAAAATTAAAAAATGAGGTGGCACTGATGGGCAGCACTGATGGGCACCAATAGGCAGCACTGAGGTGACAATGATGGGCACTGGCAGGTGGTACTAATAGGCAGCACTGATGGGCACTGACAGGTGGCACTGTTGGGCAGCACTGAGGTGGCAATGATGGGCACCAATAGGCAGCACTGAGGTGACAATGATGGGCACTGGCGGGTGGTACTAATAGGCAGCACTGATGGGCACTGACAGGTGGCACTGATGGGCAGCACTGAGGTGGCAATGATGGGCACTGACAGGTGGCACTGATGGGCAGCACTGAGGTGGCAATGATGGGCACTGACAGGTGGCACTGATAGGCAACACTGAGATGGCACTTATGGGCACTGACAGGTGGCACTAATGGGCACTGAGAGGTGGGACTGATAGGCAGCACTGAGGTGGCACTGATAGGCAGCACTGAGATGACACTGACAGGTGGCACTGACAGGCAGCATTGAGTTGGCACTTACAGGCAGCACTGAGATGGCACTGACAGGCAGCACTGAGATGGCACTGAGTGGCGGCATTGAGATGGCACTGACAGGCAGCATTGAGTTGGCACTTACAGGCGGCACTGATAGGCAGTACTGAGATGGCACTGACAGGCAGCACTGAGATGGCACTGACAGGTGGCATTGACAGGCAGCACTTCCCGTCCACAGCGGCGGTAAGAAATGGGCGACCAATCAAGTCCGCAACCTCAACCCCAGTTGTCAAACTGGGAAGATGATGTCGGAAGGTGTACGGGCAGTGAGAGCGAGCCGCACTCATAACAGCACCGCTTCAGCAGGCCGCGTCTCAGCTGCTGCTAGCCCAGGCGCCAGGACGCAATTTCCAGGCGTCATTGCGACCTGGTGCCTTGGTTTTCTTGAGCCCTGGTCTACAGGACAGTAAACTGGCCCTTTGTTTAGAAAGCTTGGGGACACCTGCTCTGGACCACCCCTGGAAGATGGATGTAAGTATCCCAGAAGGCTGCAGGACCAGGGGCACGTTATTCTGGCCTAGGCCAGAATAGTGGGTGGAGCGGGGCTACAAAACTACAATATTATCTGGTGATCTTTCCATGAGTCCCCATTTACACCTGAATATTTATGCGCCTAAGTCTATGCATAGCAATGTTCAGCAATAGGAATCTGGACTCAACAGCGAATGGGCGGGCGGGGGGTCACAGTGGCTGCAATTGATGGCACAGTGGCTGCATTTGATGGCACAGTGAGGCTGCAATTAATGTTTTTTTTCAGAATTTTTCAGTTTGTTTGCGCCCCCCAAAAAAATTTTGAGCACCAGCCGCCACTGAATCCCACTAAGGGCTCTTTACACTAGCAGTAACTCATTAAAGAGTGATCTGCAGTGGACTGCTTTACAGAGGGTGTTATACAGGTGTCGAGGAGGCGTTATGTTTTTTAATCCCTAAATGCCCATACCAATGTGCCACAATCATGTGCATTTCCTGTGGTTGCAAGGCGGTTGCGGCGTGGCCCCATTCACTTGAATGGGTCGTGTTCAGTGGGTGCTAAATGCGAAGAGGGGATCATTTTTGCTTTTTGCATTGCAGCCACAGCATGTGTATACCCCCATACAGCTGCCTTTGCAGCCATGGGGGGACGGTAAAATTCTGGATCAACAGCCTGTTTTTATCGCCACCTCCCCAACTGTCTGACTGACTAAACACGTGCAGAACGACATTTGGTTTGTTTCGTTTCATTACAATTCTTTATTTACACAAATTTTTAAATTAAATTTGTTAAATTCGTTTAATTTGCTTTCGAAATTCATTTAGTTTATTCGAATTTGTCGAACTTAAACTTTTCGAATTTGAATTCCATTTGAAATTGAATTTAATCTATTCAAAATTTGAATTTTGGAAGATGGTTATATTTTTCCTATTCTATTCTATTGTTTCTTTCTAGTTTATTCTTTTATTTTCTGTTCTTTTCTACTATATTCTATTCTTTTCTATTCTATTCAAATTCAAATTTATTCTATTTGAAATTCAAAATTCGAAAAACGGTTATATTATTATATTCTTTTTATTCTATTCTGTTCTATTCTATTGTTTATTCTATTTGATTCTATTATTTTATTCTCTATTCTTTTCTTTTTTTATTTTATTCTATTCTTTTCTATTCTATTCGAAATTCGAATTTTGGAAGATGGTTATATTCTTTCTATTCTATTCTTTTCCATTCTAGTCATTTCTATTCTTTTATTTACTATTCTTTTCTAATCTATTATTTTCTATTCTATTCAAATTTATTTTGTTCGAATTTTGGGAAATGGTTATATTCTTTTATTTTATACTCTATTCTTTTCTATTCTATTCTAATTCGAACTTATTCTATTTGACATTCAAATTTCAGAAGATGGTTATATTCTTTCTATTTTATTCTATTCTCTTCTATTCCTTTATATGCTATTCTATTTTATTCTGTTCTTTTGTTTTCTATTCTATTTTGTTCTGTTTTACTTTATTCTTTTATTTTATATTCTATCCCTTTGTTCTATTTTTTTCTATTCTGTTCTGTTTTACTCTATTATATTCTATTCTTTTATTTTATATTCTATTCTATTATTTTATATTCTAATTTATTTCTTTATTTATTTCTATATTTCTAATTTAATTTCTTTATTCTATTCTATTTTATTCTCTTTGGAAATTCGAAATTGATTCGAAAACTATTCGAATTTGATTTGAAAATTATTCAAATACAATTTAAAAATGATTCAAATTCGATTTGAAAATGATTCAAATTCAATTTGAAATGATTCAAATATGATTTGAAAATGATTCAAATTCGATTCGAAAACTATTTAAATACAAATCAAAAACCATTCAAATTTAGTCCAAAATTTTGATTCATTATTTCTGATTCGTTTAAGTTCCTTACTATTGTAATTCAGAAATTCAGCTGCATCCGAATGACTGAATAACGAAAAATTTGTCCGAATTTCAATTCGGAACGAAACAAACCTTACAAGTCTAAAATTGATTTCATCCTTGCAGAGGGCGAACCTGCTAATAAGTGAGAGGGGATTTAGAGCCGGCCAAAATGTTTTTCTTTTTTTTTATTGGAGAGTGGGGGGATGGGGCCATAAAAAAAGTGTTGAAGGGAGATGGGCTTTAAAGTGGTGTTCCGGCCGAAATTATACTTTTTAAATAAAAATACCCCTATAATACACAAGCTTAATATATTCTAGTAAAGTTAGTCTGTAAACTAAGGTCTGTTTTGTTAGTTTATAGCAGTAGTTTGTTATTTTATAAACTTACAGCAGGCCGTGGCCATCTTAAGTCTGGGCATCTGAAGCCAGAATGTATTTCTTCCTGGATCTCATCCTTGCAGATCTCACACATGCTCAGTGCAGCACAAGCAGTGTAATAGGTTTCAGGTCAGATTTCCATAGCAACTGCAGTGTCAGAGGAAGTTGCTGCCCCTTCCCAGAAGGCATTGCAAACAGGAAATGATGCAATGGGCCGCGGCCAGGGAGGAGGAAGTGAAAAATGAATACAGCAGATATACAGTAAGTGCTGAGAAAATTTTTATTTTAAATATCCAATTCGTTTACAGTGCACAGTTTAGTGAGGGATGCTGAAGAGTTGTAAAAGTGGGTGGAACTCCACTTTAAAAAGGAACTTCACTGGGGTTGTAAACAAATAAAAATCAGCAACTACAAATACTGGAGAAGAAACAGATACTTACCAGTCCATGGAGCCCAGTGTTGTCTTCCCAACTGATCTCTGGTGCCGCCACCACCCTCTACCACCGCTGGTCCTACAGCCTTCTGGAACATGTGACGTGTCCCAGGAGGCTACAGGTCTCACCACACTGCCGTGCTTTGATAGACGTGTGATTTCCTAATGTCTCCCAGTCAGCTCCCCACTGCACATGTTCAAGGCATGGCAGTGCGGTGGGACTGATCCTGTAGCCTCCTGGGACACGTCACATGTTCCAGAAGGCTGTAGGACCAGCAGTGGTAGAGGGTGGTGGGCCAAGCTCATTGCATTCACACTTGGTGAAAATTGAGGAACTGGGAGCAGGCATCTGCCAAAAAAAAAAAAGCAAATAGGTTAGAGGTTGGGAGGACGAAGAACATGAGGGCATCTTTCCATTTTGGGTGAGGGTCCACTTTGAGGATGCTTACCAAGCCAAGTGCAGTGTGGGCGTCACCAGTCAATGATGAGCAATAATTTGTCTAGAGAGCAAACAAGGGGAGGGGCAGTGACACTAAATTTTTAGAACTGCAAGCTCTAAAAAGTATTGTTAGCCTGCTTAGTCCATGAAGAACATACCACAGCAGGCATTAGAAGAACCAAGTGCATTCCTCCACAAATCTTTCCGCAGGTACAGTATAAATTTTTTTTGTTTGCGGTGTATTCAGTGTTTGGCTGGAAGTTTCCCTTAAACATCTAGCACTTTCTTTTCACATTTCTTTAGCAGCTGATTTGATGGACCTCATGCAGAGAAAAACTTCTCAATACTGTGTACTTATAAAGGGCTTTATGTGTAAAAACAAAAAAACAAAAAAAAAAAAAGAACAACAAATATATACTTTACTGATTCTGTCTGCAATTTAATTTTGCACGATTTATTCAGATTTTACTGTGTAAAGTAAAAAATGGCTGTAAATTTTATATGTACTGTATAAGGGGAAAAAAAGCACGTGCCTTTTATTTTTTTGGTAAACTGTGTTGTGGCTATGGGTGAGAAAAATTCAGAGTTTTTATTTCACCGAATATTTTGCAGAAAAAGACAAGACATTTTGGCTAAATGCATTGGAGTCAGTGGGAAGGGCGAAATTCTTCTGGTTTCAGGTGGTTTTAAAGGGTGCCATGGGCATTAAAGTTTTTGTAAATTCTAACAATACATTTCTCTTATTTGCTTACTTTTGGTCTGTTAAATATACCGTTGAAAAGTGTGTCAAATACTTACCGCAATTTTCGTTTACTGGTGTCAATACATGGCAGAGTAAATGCGGTAGTATGTCACCATGTTGGTACCAGGAAAACAGAACATTTTATCAAATGCTTACCCTGATTTTCCTTTCCTGGCGTCAACCCATGGCAGAGGACATGCGGTATTATGCTGTCATGTTGGTACTAGGAAAACAGGAAATTTTATCAAATGCTTACCCTGATTTTCCAGTCCTGGCAACGATCCATGGCAGAGTACATGTGGTGGCATGCCACCATGTTGGTACTAGAAAATTGTATCAAATACTTACCCTTATTTTCCTTTCCTGGTGTCAATCCATGGCAGAGTACATGAGGTAGTATGCTGCCATGTCGGTACCAGAAAAACAGAAGATTGTATCGAATACTTATCCTTATTTTCCCTTCCTGGTGCCAGTTCAGGGCACAGTACATGTGGTAGTATGCCGCCATGTTGGTGCCAGGAAAACAGAAAATTGTATCAAACACTTACCTTTATTTTCCTTTCCTGGCGCCAGTCAATGGCAGAGTACATAAGGTAGTATGCCGCCATGTTGGTACCAGGAAAACAGAAAATTTTATCATATGCTTGCCCTGATTTTCCTTTCCTGGCGTCAACCCATGGCAGAGGACATGCGTTATTATGCTGCCATGTTGGTACTAGGAAAACAGAAAATTTTATCAAATGCTTACCCTGATTTTCCAGTCCTGGCACCGATCCATGGCAGAGTACACGTGGTGGCACGCCACCATGTTGGTACTAGAAAATTGTATCAAATACTTACCCTTATTTTCCTTTCCTGGTGTCAACCCATGGCAAAGTACATAAGGTAGTATCCTGCCATGCTGGTACCAGAAAAACAAAAAATTGTATTGAATACTTACCCTTATTTTCCCTTCCTGGTGCCAGTACATGGCACAGTACATGTGGTAGTATGCCGCCATGTTGGTGCCAGGAAAACAGAAAATTGAATTGAATACTTACCCTTATTTTCCTTTCCTGGTGGAAGTCAATGGCAAACTACATGTGGTAATATGCCGCCATGTTGGTGGCAGGAAAACAGAAAATTGTATCAAATACTTACCTTTATTTTCCTTTCCTGGCGCCAGTCCATGGCAGAGTACATGAGGTAGTATGCCGCCATGTTGGTACCAGAAAAACAGAAAATTGTATCAAATACCTACCCTTATTTTCCTTTCCTGGTGTCAACCCATGGCAGAGTACATGTGGTAGTATGCCACCATGTTGGTACCAGGAAAACAGAAAATTATATCAAATATATACTGTAACGTTCCTGGTAGAGGAGCCTGGCGTGCAGAGGTAGGCTTCTCTTACACCTAAGGTAACATGGGAGCACCAGAGTACAGAGTGAGCAGGAGTGCCTGACTGGTCTTCCATTGATAGATGCTGAAGAGTAGGCTGTGTGTCCCGGAAACAGCAGGAAGACAGACTGAAAGCTGTACTGGCGGGTGGACTGCAGCAGGAGACTTGCACAGATCAGCAGGCTCGGATGCAGGGAAGGAATCCGTAAGCAAGGTCAGGCAATCCGGGTCAGCAACTAGCGGGCAAATCAAGTACATGCAGCAGGCAGAAGAGTAGTCAAATGTCAGGCCAGGGTCGGTAACATTAGGCAGATAGGCAGATGAGCAGAAGGAGCAGGCAGAGAGGAAATCCAAAGACAAGCAAGGGGTCAGTACAGGCAGTGTTCAGGCAGAGTCAGGAGCAGATTGAGTCGGTAGCATGAGGTCAACACAGGAACGGGTAACAGGAGCTCAGGAGGTGTAGTAGACCAAACGTCAATGACTCAAGGCCATAGTCCAGCTTAAATAGCCCACTTGGCGCCTGTGCGCACTCACCCACCTGTTAGCGCACGTGCGCATGCGCACCTGTAAGTTGGCCGTGGACAGGGCTACTTGGCATTCTGTGCCTGCGCATGGGAATTCCCCTTACTGACACTTACCCTTATTTTCCTTTCCTGGCGCCAGTTCATGGCACAGTACATGTGGTAGTATGCCGCCATGTTGGTAACAGAAAATTGTATCAAATACTTACCCTTATTTTCCTTTCCTGGCACCAATCCATGGCAGCATATTACCATATATATATATATATATATATATATATATATACTGCCATAATGGTGCTAGGAAAGTGTTTTATTATATCTGTTCCACAAGTGCAAAAAAAAAGTCATCCAGCCATCCAATCTTGTGAGCTGATAACTTCCTGTGCTCTGCTCCTGGATGTTTATCCGTTGCTCCCAGCATTGCTCCCAGCTCCCAGCATTGCTCCCAGCTATCGCTGTCAACTACAAAATACCTCCCCCTCCCTGAGGGAGGTGCTATGCAGTTCTAACACACACAGTGTCCTAGGGTGACGACGCCGCGCGGTATTGGTTGTCACCCCAGGACAGGAAGTGTGTTAATGGAAAGATTACCAGATTAAAATAAAGAAAAAAGTGTGAAAAAAGAAAACTAATACAGCCACCACATCTAAGGGCCTATAACAGTAATGAGGAACCTTGACACCCCAGATGTTTTGGAACTACATTTCCCATGATGATCACTACACTGCAGAGTGCATGAGCGTCATGGGAAATGTAGTTCCAAAACATCTGGGGTGCCAAGGTCCGCCATCACTGGCCTTTAAGCTGTAATACTGTCAATTTTTATTCTTGGGGTTCGATAAGCTTTAAATTGTTTCTGAGGATTAGGGGAGCTTCTTTAAAAGTTTTGGCATCAGGATTAGGATTTGCACTTCATCTGAGGGCACCTGTATGACAATCGAGAAAAGTACCAAATCCAGTTACAATGGGATGCACAAGCCTCATAAAGTAAACAAAAATCCTCATTTACCTTCCCTGAGTGAGTCAAAATCCCTCTTTTATTTGTATCTCACGCGTTCTCCCCTCCCAGACACTGCAGCTCACAGTGGGAGGGTTTCAGCAGCAGAGGCGGTGCCATCAATCTAGAAAGCTGTGGGTGGGACTACGTGTGGCCAGGTGATGATTGACAAGCTACAGGCTTGGGAATAGGCAGTGACAATGTCACAGTAGCCACGCCCCCTGCAACATTCATATTTTTTTTCATTCCACTGTACTGTTAGCAGGCACAGCCTACATGAGAGTGACAACTTTGCTCTGAATTCAGAAGCAGTGCAACGTTGTTGTCACTCCATCACAGGAAGCTGTATGAGGTGGACTTCACTGGCAGGAGCAACAGGTATTTTGTAAAAAAAAAAAAAAAAAAAAAAAGAGAAGAAAGAACTGTAGGTGCAAATGATCTTATAATTAAGGGCTGCATACATATTTATATTAAGATTATTTCTATTAAAGCTTTTTTTTTTTTTTTTTTATTCCTTGCAAAAAAAAAAAATGCAAAAGCATTCCCCGTGGCTTCCCACCCACCATGTTCCTTGCAAAAACTAATAGCAGAGTGTTGACAATCAAATTTCTCTGGCTCGGAATATACAATATATGGGTTCTTACAAAGCACAAACCTTGATTCATATAGGAGATGAAAATAGAAGATATAGGCTTTGGGAGATGAAGAGATATAAAGGAGTTACGATATGTGTTGCTGCAATGTAGGAATGGTGCTATAATATATTAATGTGCACTATAATACTGGAATAGCGGTTGAAGAATTGTTCAAATAAACAATGAACCTATCTTGTGTGTTTCCAGATTTCTTTACTAATTCTCCGAAAAAAAAAAAATAAGAATGGGTGAAAGACGTGTTTTATTGTAGTAGGCAATGCTCCAGGGGTGCTGGTGGGACCAGGTCAGGTATGGTCATCCAACTGTCCCATAAGGCCAAAAGCTTCTGAGGACATCCTCCATGCTGGAGGGTTGTTTAGAAATACAGAACTGTATATTTGATGGTGTTCCAATTTATGGAAGGTTACTTATTCTCTAATTAGAGTCATAAAAAATAAAAAATAAAAATGGGTGAAGGACGTGTTTTATTGTAGTAGGCAATGCTCCAGGGGTGCTGGTGGGACCAGGTCAGGTATGGTCATCCAACTGTCCCATAAGGCCAAAAGCTTCTGAGGACATCATCTATGATGGAAGGTTGTTTAGAAATACAGAACTGTATATGTGATGGTGTTCCAATTTATGGAAGGTTACTTATTCTCTAATTAAAGTCATAAAAAGTAAAAATGGGTGAAGGACGTGTTTTATTGTAGTAGGCAATGCTCCAGGGGTGCTGGTGGGACCAGGTCAGGTATGGTTATCCAACTGTCCCATAAGGCCAAAAGCTTCTGAGGACATCCTCTATGATGGAAGGTTGTTTAGAAATACAGAACTGCATATTTGATGGTGTTCCAATTTTTGGAAGGTTACTTATTCTCTAATTAGAGTCATAAAAAATAAAAATGGGTGAAGGACGTGTTTTATTGTAGTAGGCAATGCTCCATGGGTGCTGGTGGGACCAAATCAGGTACGGTCATCCGACTGTCCCATAAGGCCAAAAGCTTCTGAGGACATCCTCTATGCTGGAAGGTTGTTTAGAAATACAGTACTGCATATTTGATGGTGTACCAATTTATGGAAGGTTACTTATTCTCTAATTAGAGTCAAATTGACAAGCTTTTTCCACAAGAACGTACGTGGGTTGTGGGATATCCATTTTTGTGTTATAGAATTACAAGGTAAAAAAAAAAAAAGAGCCCAGTTATGTGAGAATTTTAAAGCAGACCTTCAGTCATTTTTTCATATTAAAAAAAAGGGGAGGAACAAACCACAGGACTTTTAGGGTGCCAAAAAAATAGATTGATAAAACTCAATCAATTTTATTATAACAATAAAAATTGATTAAAAAAAATCCTTGTTATATCACTTGTTCAATGCATAAACCGATACAGACACTACAGCTCTACATGTTTCGCTCCAAATAAAAGAAAAAAAGGCGCCTCTAAGTGCAGAATTAAAACTTTTAATATCCCCAAACAAGGTTAAAAACACTTACAGAATCAAGGAAAGAAGAGGCATAACATGGATGTATGAAGCAGGTGATCTGGCATCAGGAGGTCCCAGTGTATCACAGCCTTCCAGGGATAACGATATGCAGCAGCAGAAGGTCCCAGGATAACCAGCAGGTGAACACCCCAGGCTCTGAGAACACTGGTGAAGCAATCACGTCGTCTGAGTCAGCATGGAGCATGAATCCCGGAAGTGACGTCAGCGGGAGGGGACAACAACCAGCATTGACCGCAAACAGGAAATATGTCATCAAAATGGGACGCGTTTCGGGACTACTGATTAGTTCCTTCTTCAAGCCAATGACCATTGGTCATTGGCTTGAAGAAGGAACCAATCAGTAGTTCCAAAGTAAACAATCCTTTCCCTGTTCTACCTAGTGACAGGACACTGATCACCGCTCCCTGTAATCGGGAGCGGGGATCAGTGTCATGTCACACATAGCCCCTCCCCCCCACAGTTAGAATCACTCCCTAGGACACACCTAACCCCTGCAGTGCCCCCTAGTGGTTAATCCCTTCACTGCCAGTCACATTTACACAGTAATCAATGCATTTTTAATCACACTGATCGCTGTATAAATGTGAATGGTCCCAAGATAGCGCCAAAAGTGTCCGATCTGTCCGTCGCAGTCACGATAAAAATCACTGATCACTGCCATTACTAGTAAAAAAAAAAAAATATTAATAAGAATGCCATAAAACTATCCCCTATTTTGTAGACGCTATAACTTTTGCACAAACCAATCAATAAACGCTTATTGCGATTTTTTTACCAAAAATATGTAGAAGAATACGTATCGGCCTAAACTGAGGAAAAAAAATGTTTTTTTATATTTTTTTTGGGGATATTTATTAAAGCAAAAAGTAAAAAATAATGCGTCTTTTTCAAAACTGTTGCTATTTTTTTGTTTATAGCGCAAAAAATAAAAACAGCAGAGGTGATCAAATACCACCAAAAGAAAGCTCTATTTGTGGGAAAAAAAGGACGTTGATTTTGTTTGGGAGCCATGTCACATGACCGCGCAATTGTCAGTTAAATTGGCACAGTGCCGAATCACAAAAAAATGCTCTTTTGCCAGCCAAATGGTCCGGGGCTTAAGTGGTTAAGAAAAGTTGACAACCCTAGAGCCAGGAGAGCCAGTGGGAGACTCGAAAAAAAGAGAATCTGGGCTGCTCTGTGCAAAACTATAACAACAAAGCAGGTAAGTATAACATGTTTGTTATTTAAAAAAAATAAAATGTAATCCTTTACAATGACTTTACATCTTTGTGTATTTCTCCCAGATCTGTGCAGTAATCCAGTGTGAAACTTTGCCTCTGTGCAGGAGCTTCCTGTAATAAATACCATCAATTTTCACAAAGTGCATGGGGAAGGTAGAAATTAAAGTTGAACTCCGGGATAAGTAAAAGATTGTCTAAATCCATTCATCATGTGTATTCTTCTTGAATCTCGGTGTGCTTTGTGTATTTCTTCCAGATCTGTGCCGTAATCCAGAGTGAGACTTCCTGTGATTAAGACCGGTCACTGCTGCTCTCTCTCCTTGTGCAGGGAGACTGGTCTTGTCTCCGCCCCTCCTGTAGTTTTCTGCAGGCAGCCTGTAGTGGGTGGAGCCTGCTGGGCCTCTCCCACAGCTCTGCTATCTCTCCTTGTGCAGGGTGACTGGTCTTGTCTCCGCCAGAGGCGTAACTAGAACCTTCAGGGCCCCGGTGCAAGAAACCATGATGGGCCCCCCTGCCCCCCTTCCATCCGAGCCCCGGGCTTCCATGGACATCCTCCCAAAACCGTGCTTCTTGCATCAGTACTCTTCAATTCTGCCCATCAAAGCCCATAAATACTGCCTATCAGTGTTCCTCAGTGCCCATCAGTACCACCTATCAGTGCCCATCAATGCCACCTATCAGTGCAGCCTATCAGTGCACAATAGTGCCTCCTATCAGTGCTGCCTATCAGTGCTCATCAATGTGGCCTATCAGTGCCCATTAGTGCCTTCTATCAGTGCCCATCAGTGCCTCCCATCAGTGCTCATCAGTGCCCATAAATTCCTCCTATCAGTGCCCATTAGTGCCTCCTATCAGTGCCCATTAGTGCCTTCTATCAGTGCCCATCAGTGCCTTCTATCAGTGCCCATAAATGCCTCCTATCGGTGCCCATAAATGCCTCCTATCGGTGCCCATAAATGCCTCCTATCAGTGCCCATTAGTGACTTCTATCAGTGCCCATCAGTGCCTTCTATCAGTGCTCATCAGTGCCTTCTATCAGTGCCCATCAGTGCCTTCTATCAGTGCCCATTAATGCCTTCTATCAGTGCCTTCTATCAGTGCTCATCAGTGCCTCCTATCAGTGCCCATAAATGCCTCCTATCAGTGCCCATCAGTGCCTTCTATCAGTGCCCATCAGTGAATGCTATTAATTTCCATCAGTGCCGTCTGCCTTCTCAGGACAGCATGGCTCTGAGTGGAGATTGGTGTCTGTCATGAAATAGTAGCACAGAGACACCGGCGGCATTAACGTTCTATTTACCCGTCTGTCCTCTCTGGCAGGGGATGAGAGAGGATACACAGCTGATCTCACTGCTCCCCCTTCTCCCCCCTCCCCTCTCCTGTGTGCTCCGCGGGAAATGTGAGCTCTTTAGCTTCACACTAGACTGCCCGCGGAGCACACAGGAGAGGGGAGGGGGGAGAAGGGGGAGCAGTGAGATCAGCTGTGTGTCCTCTCTCATCCCCTGCCAGAGAGGATGAACGGGCAAATAGAACGTTAATGCCGCCGGTGTCTCTGTGCTACTGTTCCATGACAGACACCGATCTCCGCTCAGAGCCATGTGTGAATAGCAACCCCGCTGGGGCCCCCACCCACAGTGGCGGTATGCCGGGCATTCGACTGTTGCGACCCTGGTAATTCCGCCACTGGTCTCCGCCCCCTCCTGTAGTTTTCTGCCTGTGGTGGGTTGAGCCTGCTGGACCCCTCCCACAGCTCTGCTCTCTGCTTAAGCTATATATATATATATATATATATATATATATATATATATATATATATATATATATATATACAGCACAGTGATGATGTCACTGCTTTTTTTTTTTTTTACAAGGCAAAATCTGGGTTTGTAAAGGCATTTTGGTGGCCACAAAGTGAATTACTGTATTTATTGGCGTATAACACTCACTTTTTCACCATGCAAATCGGGTGCAAATAGCGTGTGCGTGTTATACGCCAATACTGAGGGGACAGGGGGGAAAGGGAGGGGGGCGGGACGAGCGCAGTCAGATTACATACAGTGAGAATCTCCTGCCCTGGCAATGGTGAGGCTGCAGATGGGCACTGACCCTTATTTTGCTTCAAAATTCCTTATTTAAAATGTAATTTCACTCTTAAAACGAATGTGCGTGTTATACGCCTGTGCGTGTTATACGCCGATAAGTAGGATACATCCTTTGTGGCCAGATATATTTGAAAGTTTTTGTGGCCGCAGTTCAGCTTTAAGATTGCGGCTCGGTGCACAGTAAGTCCCTTATTTCTGGCAGGATCAACAGCTATTTTTCTGTACTTGCAGAAAATGCACTTACCCTGGAAAAACAAATGCATCCACCACATCTACCATAAGAACTGGTCATCTGCAATGCTGTATATAGAGACATTTTTGTTCTTTAGATGCAATTCTGTATCTGTTACTGAAAATAGTGATCGTTTGGTAAGCAATATCTCTTTCAGAAAACTGAAAAGGGCGGTTGGTAGATATGGCAATGTTGGTTGCTTCTAACTCTCCGATAACTAACCCTCCCCGGTGTTGTCATGGTAACAAGCATGAACAGAATGGACAGAACTGGTAGAGAAGGATAATAATAAAAAAGTGTAACGGGTCCTGTGTGATCTGACTCATCAGTTTGGCTTCAGCAGTTCTACAATTTTTGCACCCTGTAATCCAAAAATCGACTTCATCTGAATATATAAATAAAAAAATACCGCTACTCTCTATTACATATACAATCCGGATTATCAGGCTCCAGGTGGGCAGAATTCGCCATTTTTTTTTTTTGTTTTAATGGTTTTTATTGAAGGTTTTCAAGACATTTTTAACATTTAAAGTGATACTAAAGGATCACCATAAATAATAAACATGTCATACTTACCTCCACTGTGCAGCTAGTTTTGCACAGAGTGGCCCCGAACATCCATTCCTGGGGTCCCTCAGCGGCTCTTGCGGCTCCTCCCCGCATTAAATAACCCCCTTGGAGAAGCGCTCTCCCGGGGGGGGGGGGTTACCTTGCGGGCGCGCTCCCAAATCCAGCATTCGGGGTCCATAGACAGCGAATACAGGACTCGGCCCCTGCCCCCCCCCGGAGCTCGCGTCATTGGATTTGATTGACAGCAGCGGAAGCCAATGGCTGCGCTGCTATCAATCTATCCAATCAAGAGCCGGGAACCCGTGGAGAGAGGGACGACAGGGACGCGCCGACAGAAATTCAGGGCTCAGGTAAGTAAAACGGGGGGGGCTAGGGGGCAGGTGACTGCCAGCTGTTTTTTCACCTTAATGCATAGGATGCATTAAGGTGAAAAAACACGAGCCTTTACAACCCCTTTAAGTCTTAACTGTATACCATATCTCAGTATTATTATTATACTATAGCTCCCAACTGTCCCTGATTTGGAGGGACTGTCCCTGATTTGTAGCAATGTCCCTCTGTCCCTCCGTCCCCCTCATTTGTCCCTCATTTTGGTCTGATCTATATAGTTGTCTATAAAATGCACTTTTTATCTTTCAAAAAAGTGTTCCCCTGTGCTAAACCTTTCATCCAAAATCAAAATTTCTGCATTTGTAAATTTCAAAAGCCAATATAAAGGAATAGTAGTGGTAAGAAAAGCCCTTGTGGGTTTAACCAATGTTCCACTGTATATGGATCACTGTGCCTTCCATACCGCACCCTCGAAAACAGGAGGGAGAGGCCCCTGGGATGAATGAAACTATTCTCGTCGGTACCATGTACCATCTGAGTAATACTTTTAATAATGTAATCTGTATTTGCTTCGATCAATGAAGTATTTATATAGGATTTTGACGCACACTGTGACATTTTGGACCATTCATCTAGAGCGAATGTCTCCTCTATGTCTTGTTCCCACTTCTTCATATAGAAGAAAAGATATTTGCCACAACTAGCTGACTATACTGATTGTGGACCACAACCCTGGTACATAGAGTAAAAACAGTTTCCTCAAACTAGGATTTTAAACAGACCACAAACAGTATTTGTAAAAAATATACAAATTTATTGGACACAAATACCAATAAAAAACATCAGAGTGGGATTAAAAACAAACATGTGTTGGGAGCAGAAATGGAAACAGCTGAAGAGAAAGCCCCAAACTGTCAGACAGACAGAATGTCAACGCGTTTCAAAAAAACAAAATGCAGATCTTCTTCAGGGATAGAGGGCTTGCAAGTTCGATAACAGAATATATATCATCAGAAATATGCATGTATGCAAGCATATAAAGCATCTAATATTTCAAATATAAAAAGAACACCATACATACATATTGTGACAGAGGCAATAAAATAACAGCTGAGCATACTGACCCCAAGTGTTAGTGCTCCACCCATACAGAAAGAGATCATAACTCAATGGTGGAGAAAGAGATTGGTCCGTCAAGGCCACGCATAGGCATCAGACCAGGAAGTCAGTGGCAACCAGGGCAGGGCAGAATAGTCCCACTGAGGAAATGCCAATAGCCTAGATATTTGGCTGTAGTATATCTAGATCGGTACATAGATTAATCCACCAATTAGTTCAGATATAATGCCCCAACTATTGGCAGCAAGTCATGTTCCTAGAGTAAATGAACGAAAACCAAAAACCAAAAAGTCATACCTACATTCACAGAAACTCTAAAGGAGATATAAATTATTTATCCCCCAAAAGCAGGTCAGGTCGGTATAAAGTAGAGTCTGTGTCTTGGATACGGGCATCCGAACCACCGCAGGCCATAAACTAGTGCGGCAATCTACCAAACGGCTGGAGAAGCCATAATGGTTGATCTAAAAGCAGCCGCATAAAGAATCTGTTAGCTACCAAGAATGCAGAACATCATCCTGGCACCGCTAAACTTGCGGTGCAATGATCCCAAAATAAAATAGCAAGCCACAACATCCCAGCCGCATGATGGAGTTACCTTATGTCTAAGATGGAACAGCGTGGCTGTTTGTGTCTGCCGGGTGGGACAGAGACTGATGGAGATACTAAGCACTATATTTATATGTGAGTAATAGACAATTACAGGCACCTGGGTCAGAATAACCAGACCTAATGGTGTCTGCAATAACACAGCGTATGTGGAGGAGCTCCATAGCAACCGGAAGACATGGGAACGTAGGGAATGTAAATAACATCACAGATAGCAGTGTCTGGGGCTTGTGTGTATTAGATAGGACATGGGATCACATCGAGGCCGTGTCAGAAACCATGAAACCAGGCCGAGACAGAAGCACAGTTAAATCACACTTCTTTAATAATAAAAGCAAAAAAGAACAAACGTAGTCAAAACATAGCCAAAGTTCAGTAACCAGGACGGATAGTCAGCCAAGCCAGAAGTCAGGGATCAATGTAGTGGAACAGCAAGCAGGGTCTGGAGCCAGAAGGGATGTCACCAAAGCAAGTCTTTAAACAGGAACGCAGGAGAATGTCTCTGTGATGTTGACCAAGGCGAAGGCAGAGATCCACTGGGCTGAACGGCTTAAGCAGGCAGGACTGACGAGCAGGATATCATCAACAGCTGAGTCATTGTGGGGAGATGGGAGCTGGCAAGTAGCCGATACCTGAGCGGCCAGCTCTGAGAAGGAAGGGCTGAGCCCAGCCCTGACAGATCCCTGCTGATGGCGTGCATGGCTGAGACCAGACCAAAGCACTGAGCTGGAAAGTAAGAAAAGTATGTATAAATAGTGACAAGAAATGAACAGGGAGAAAAAAATAAATAAATAAATGAAAGAAATGAAAAGATTTTTATAGAAGGAACAGATTCAGGGAGGCAATGAAGAATCGCAGATGCTTAGGATTAAATGAATAGTACAATTCCAAACAACCGGTGAAACGCCGGTGGACTGTGAGAAACTCTACCCCACACGTGGGATTGGTATAAGCCTACAATCGAGCAATGCCAGCTCAGGACATTGTACATGGAACCAGAACACAGCAGAGGACTAATGCCAGCATAGCATATCAGTTTGGTAACCCGGATAGTGGGGACCCTGGAGTGAGTGGGGGGAGGAGGAGGAAGAAAAAAATGCAGGAGGGGAGAGATTATACAAAAGCTAATAAAAGCTAATAAAGTTTCGGACCCCCCCAGAGACAAAATCCTCCACAAAGGGTTTAAAGGAGATCGTCTCATTGAGTCCAGGGAAGGATGTTGCATTCAACCTAAATATCCATCTCTGTTCCCGCAGTAATAAGATTTTATTCCAATCACCCCCCCACTCCAGGGTGCACCCGATCCAGTATTAGGAATTTAATACGTGGAAAAATACCCCCACGGAAGTGTGTTACATGATGTCCTAGTGGTAGGTCTGGATTACAATGATTGCATACTCAAAATGCATACATTAGATGCTTTATATCCTTGCACCCATGCATATTTCTGATGATATGTATTCTGTTATCGTAGATTTAAGCTACAGATCTGGAACTTGCAAGCCCTCTGTCCCTGAAGAAGATCTGCATTTTGTTTTTTCGAAACGCGTTGGACGTTCTGTCTGTCTGACAGTTTTGGGCTTTCTCTTCAGCTGTTTTAATTTCTTTTCCCAACACATGTGTTTGTTTTTATTCCCACTCTGATTGTTTTTGATTGGTATTTATGTCCAATAAACTTGTATGTATTTTTTTACAAATACTGTTTGTGGTCCGTTTAACCACTTGCCGCCCGCCACATAGAAAAATGACGTTGGAAAAGTGGTTGTGTTATCCTGACCGGACGTCATATGACGTCTTTGAGGATAACAAGCCATTGTGCGCCCCCGGGGGCGCACATCACGGCGATCGTTGTTGCGTTGTGTCAGTCTGACCCACCGCAACACCGATCTGGGTAAAGAGCCTCTGATGGAGACTCTTTACCACATGATCAGCCGTGTCCAATCACAGCTGATCACAGTGTAAACAGGAAGAGCCGTTGATTGGCTTTTCCTCACTCGCGTCTGTCAGACGCGAGTAGAGGAGAGCCGATCGGCTGCTCCTCTGACAAGTGCTGATTGATTATCAGAGCAGCCCCCCCGAGGATACCCACACTGGACCACCAGGGACGCCACCAGGACCACCAGGGATGCACACCATTAGTCACACCAGGTATGCCACCCATGGCCACCAGGGATAACAATCAGTGCCCATAATGGATGCCAATCAGTGCCCACCATGGATGCCTGCCAATCAGTGATGCCCATCAGTACCATCCATTAGTGTACATCAGTGCCACCTATCAGTGCCCATCCATGCCCATCCGTGCCACCTATCAGTGCCCATCAGTGCCGCCTTTCAGTGCCCATCAGTGCCGCCTATGTGTACCCATCAGTGCTGCATATCAGTGCCCCATCAGTGCTGCATATTAGTGCCCATCATCAGTGCCCATCAGTGCCACCTCATCAGTGCCACCTCATCGGTGCCCATCAGTGCCGCCTTATCAGTGCCCGTCAGTGCAGCCCCATCAGTGCCCATCAGTGAAGGAGAAAACGCACTTATTTTAATATAAAGTTTTGTAACAGAAATAGAAATTTTTTGGTCTTTTTTTTATTTGTTTAGCAGAAAAAAAATCCCAGAGGTGATCAAATACCCCCAAAAGAAAGCTCTATTTGTGGGAACAAAATGATAAAAATTTAGTTTGGGTACAGTGTAGCATGACCGCGCAATTTTTGGAAAATTAGAATCGCGCTATCCAAGTTATTGACCAAAAATCAAACTGACCTCATAAGTACATCTGAAAATAGTGAAAAATTCATAAATGATAATAAAAATAAAAATCAAAAACTCCATGTTCCATTTCTAGGTCTGTCAGAATTTTTTAAAAAAAAAGTCCGATGAGGCCTACACACGATCGGAATAGACGATGAAAAGATTCCGTCTGACTTTTTCTGTCGGACATTCCGCTCGTGTGTATGCGGCTTTAGGCGTGCATAGGGTGCGCTTGTTCACCCGAGATCTCTTATTCCTCATGTAAATTTAAAAACCTTTTTTTGGAAGAATTTGCCATTTTAATCAAAACTTCTGATTCATTTTTTTTTTCTTTTTTCATTTTGCGGTTAGCTACACAGTGCTGGTGATCCTGCATGAAGGTCCTTGTTAAAGCAATATTAAAGTGTTTGTTAATCCAAAATAAAAAAAAAATGGAGATCCTGTTCCCTAAAGCAGATTACCCATCCCAATACCGGGCACTTTCACCCCCTTCCTGCCCAGGCCATTTTTCAGCTTTAAGGACTGTCACACTTTGAATGACAATTGTGCGGTCATGCTACACTGTACCCAAATGATTTTTTTAATCTTTTTCTTCACACAAATAGAGCTTTCTTTTGGTGGTATTTAACCACTTGCCTATCGGGCACTTACACCACCTTCCTGCCCAGGCCATTTTTCAGCTTTCATCGCTGTCGCATTTTGAATGACAATTGACAATTTATCCAGTGTTTTTGAGGATGGCTTGCTTGTATTATATGGACTTTTAATTTTTGCACGGGTGGTTTTTCATTTATTTGGTCACTAGATTACTTTTTTCACATTCACAATTCAAGTATGCGAGTTATGGACTTATAATTTTTTACATTGATGTATATTATCTCTTCAATTAATTATTCACGGACTTACTAATGTTTGGTTTTATTATTCAATGTGTTCGTGCACATTTTAGTTCCGGGGAGTTTTTTTATTTTTATTTTTATTATCATTTATGAATTTTTCACTATTATCAGATGTACTTATGAGATCAGTTTGATTTTTGGTCAATAGCTTATGGATAGCGCAAATCTAATTTTCCAAAAATTGCGCGGTCATCTACACTGTACCCAAATTTTTTATCATTTTCTTCACACAAATAGAGCTTTCTTATGGTGGTATTTAACCACTGCTGGGTTTTTTATTTTTTACAAAAAAAAAAAAGACCAAAAATTTTGAAAAAAAATATTTTTTTAATTTTTTTCTGTCAGTAAATTTTGTAACCAAGTAATTTTTCGCCTTCACTGATGTGCGCTGATAGGCTGAACTGGTGGGCATTGATGAGGTGGCACTTATGGGCGCTGATGAGGTGGCACTTATGGGCACTGTTGAGGTGGCACTGATGAGAAGGCACTAATATGCCGCACTTATGGGCACTGATAGGTGGCACTGATATATGGCACTGATGAGCACTGATAGGCGGCACTGGTGGGCACTGATAGGCTGAACTGGTGGGCATTGATGAGGTGGCACTTATGGGCGCTGATGAGGTGGCACTTATGGGCACTGTTGAGGTGGCACTGATGAGAAGGCACTAATATGCCGCACTTATGGGCACTGATAGGTGGCACTGATATATGGCACTGATGAGCACTGATAGGCGGCACTGGTGGGCACTGATAGGCAGCACTGGTGGGCACTGATAGGCGGCACTAGTGGGCACAGATAGGCAACACGGACAGGCGGTACAGATGGGCACTGATGGGCATTCAGACCAGGCTGTAACCAAGTAACCAAAATAATCACACTGCGGGCGGCTGTCTGGGGGCAGGTTTGGCATCACTGAGGGGGCAGGGCGATGATGTCAGCAAGAGCAATTTGGCTACACCCACTATTCGCTACCACACACTATGCGCACCACATTATTACTCTACTTGGAGCACCCAAAGGTGTCCCAGGCCACTAAAGTGTTTGGGTTTGGCTTGAAGAAAAGGTGGCAACCCTAGCTCTATCTGACTTGCTGCAGCTTCTATTGCACATTAAGAGAAGCTCACAGTGTGCAGTGAAATCAGAGTAGGCCATTTCAGTCCAGGAGAGAAGCCGGTACAACTGTGCAAGACTGAAGGGAAGGCCGGAGTTCTACTTTTCCCAGAAATCCATCTCTGTAAATGGAACATTGTGATATAAATGACACCAGAATAGAGTACATGCTGTGTAATGACTACATTAACCTGCGCGGGGACTTCATGGTGCCGGCTCTCCTGTGGAGGAGGTTGTCTAGTCCTGAGTGCATTGTCTGGGCTGTTCTATACCATCAGGGAGCCCCGCATGGCTGGAGGATAATGCATTTATTTCAAAGCAAGCTCCCGGATTGAATCAATTTGTACACAAGAGCTGTGACATGAGTGATTGGGCCGGGTGACGCTCGTCCTTTCCTCTACATGTATCTCATGATTGGTCTCTAATCTCGAAATCTTCTCCGGCACGTCTATAGCCAGAGATGGACATATAAATGTTATTAATGACTTCCTATCAGCCCACACCTGAATGGCATTAAAAGCTGCTTATCCATAGAAAATGCATTTCATCTCCTGTACTTACAGATCAACGGATCTGCAGCATGTATAAGCTTGATCATTGAAGCAGTATTAAACCCAAAAGCAAACATTTAATATATTGCCGCTTACCATGTCTTCTATGTAATGGCTGCATTGTTTTGTTTTGTTTTTTCTTTTCATCATCTGGTGATCTGGCCAGCAAGCCTGTTGTTTTTCAAAAGAACAAGCTCTCCTCCAGATGTATCAGTTTACAGGGGTGAGACAAACCATTTACCACTGACAGTTGTAACTGATTATAAAGTATTAGCTGGAGTTTGGCTTCAATTTGTTAGTGCATCTAAATCTGCTAGTACATCAAACACGCCCTTTCCCCCAGAATGACAATGCTGCTGTCTGTCATGTCCCTTGTGCTCCTTTATCCAGAGTTAGGGCACTCTAATACAGGAGGTGTGTTACTGGCCAGATCACCAGGTGAAAACAAAGGGGAAGGAAGCCTAAGGAAGAAAACAAACGCAGCCACCACATCTAATGATTGGTAAGCTGCTATATATTAAATTTTTTGGGTTTGGGTTTCTTATAAGGTAGCACAAGCCTAGATACGTCAATAGCAGGGTTCTCAAACTGGCGGCCCTTCAGCTGTTGCGAAACTACAAGTCCCATCATGCCTCTGCCTGTGGGAGTCATGCTTGTAACTGTAAGCCTTGCAACGCTTCATGGGCAGCTGGAGGGCCCCCAGTTTGAGACCTCTGGTCTTTAGATTCCAGACCCCATTGGGAACCCTGACTGGGCACCCCTGAAAGGGTTGGTCCAATCCAAGTAACAAGCCCATTTTGACAGACTTTCCCCTCTCTCTCTCTAGGGCAAAAATTAGTCTCCTTTTTATATGGTATGACCTACAGGGGGTGGTAAACGTGATAAAAATGTGAAAACCTGTCCAGTACCTTTAACCCTTCCCTCTCAGAAGCCACCAGCTCAGCAGGTCAACCTAAGGATACAATGCAACAATTATACATTGTAACAATTTGCAATATAGTTGACCTGGTTTACCTAAGAGCATGAACATAGTAGACAAAAACTTTTAACACTTTAGAACGCTCTTGGAGGCACATGCTTACATGCCCATGTGATGGAGGCCTTAGACCAGTGGTCTCCAAACTGTGGCCCGGGGGCCAGATGCGACCCTTTGCTTGCCTTTATCAGGCCGGATTAGGGGGGCGGCCTGTATGGATCGGCCGCCCCTGGTCTACTCCAACTGACCACAGTCCAGCCCTCCTAAAGCCTAAACTGGCCCTTTATTTAGAAGGTTTGGAGACCCCTGCCTTAGACCAATCTACCCTGGCAGCGAGGCATGCTGCACTAAAGGGTAAAATGCTGGTTTAGTTTAGGGATGCAGGCATAAGGTTTAATACTTATTTTTTTCCTGGCTATGGTAGGAGGCATATATAAAATTTCTATGAAAGTTGCATGGAGATCAGTTTTATCAGTTTCAACACCTCAATAGCCACGAAGGTGTAAATCCATTCTGTGAGCACCAAATGCCTTTACAAACCCAGATATTGCCTTGTAAATATAGCAGTGACATCATCAGTGTGCTGTTCATACCCTGTGCAGAGGGCAGAGCTGTGGAAGGGGCCCAGAAGACTCTTCCTACTACAGGCTGCCTGCAGGGAAAACTACAGGAGGGGCGGAGACTAGATCAGTCACCCTGCACAAGGAGAGAGCGCAGAGCTATGGGCGGGGCACAGCAGGCTCCACCCATTACAGGCTGCCTGCATAAAACTACAGGAGAAAGAGCAAGCAGTGAGTGGTCTTTATTACAGGAAGTCTCACACTGGATTACTGCACAGATCTGGAAGAAATACACAAAGCACCCCAAGACTCAAGAAGAATACGCATGACGAACGGATTTAAACAAGGTGTCTCCAAGCAATGGGCCAGTTTACGGTCCTACAGGCTTTAGGGGGGGCCACTAGGAGAAAATAATGTTCCATCGTTGGTTGTAATGGGAGGAATTGTCCCTAATTGATGGTGTCAATGGGAGGAATAGTGCCCCATCACTGGTATTAGTTGAAGGAATAGTAGCCCATTGTTGGTATTGGTGGGAGGAATAGTGCCCCATCAATGATGTTAGTGGGAGGAATGGTGGCCCATGATTGGTGTCATTTGGAGAAATCGTGTCCTATGATTGGTGGCAGTTGAAGGAATAGTTCCCCATTGTTGGTATTGGTGGGAGGAATAGTGCTCCATCAATGGTGTCATTTGGAGGAATAAAGCCCCAAGGGCCAGATACAGGCAAACAAAGGGCCATATCTGGTCCCTGGGCCGCAGTTTGGGGACCACTGATTTAGATAATGTTTACTGATCCCACAGTTTAGCTTTAATTTCCACCTTGCCCATTCACTCTGTCAAAATTGGCAAAATTTGAGCAAGATGTCCCAATTTTCAGCAAAATGTCATCAATGCAAAAACATGTCTGCCTAATATTGAGAAGCATACATGAGCTTACGTCTTCTTGATCTGCCGTTATCTAATCTTCTCATCTCAATGTCCTTCCTCCTCAGAGAACAGGCTTGTCTAGGAATTTTCACATGAATGGAATCATCTCGAAATGTCAGTCCAGATCCCTTCAAAAAGATGAATGAATATGTTCTCCGTAGACCTGACTTATAATGAAATGATGTTAATTATGAAATCCGCTCAGGCAGAAATATCTCATAATTAGCAGCTCGGTAGAACAAAGAGATATGATGGACGTTCTCATACCTCCGTACGTCTGCCGCTTACTAAGCCGGATGTGAAAAATTGTCCGGGCTATGGTCTGCTTTTCATCTGTAATCATAAAGATGGGAATTGTAGTGAAGACCTCCAATTCAACTTATAATCGACATGAAAGGGACGACTTTGAGGACTACCTGCTCAGAATGTTCAAATAACAAATCTGGAACTAATGAAGTACTGAAAGTATACATTCACCTTCAGCAACATTTTCCAAAAAGTCCTCCTATGTAACTCCATATCTTCTGAATTGTACATACCAGAGCTGCTACTGTTTAACATGATGCACCTCCTCCCGTTACACATGCGGCTCTGGGGAGCCCTCTCCACAAAAACCACTGGTCCCTCTATCCAACCATTTGCAGGACGTGTTGGACATCATAATTATGTGCCCCTGCATACGTGGACAACTTGAAGCGGAGCTTCACCCAAAAGGGGAAGCTCTGCTTGTCTGCCTTCTCTCCCCGCTGCCACCTTTTGGGGGGGTGGGGAACCGGGTACCTGGTTTTAACAGGTACCCGTTCCCACTTCTGGCTGTGGCAAACTGAGCCAGAAGTTCAGCCCCCCTCCTCCTTCCTCTTCAGCCAGCCCATTCACAGAGCATAGGGCGCATGCCCAGTGGGGAACCGGCTGTGAAGAAGCAAGGCTTCACTGGTGGTTTCCCTTAGTGGAGATGGCGGCGACAGCACCCGAGAGCCGATTGAAAGCGGGATCCTTGGACAAGTAAGTGCCTTATAATTAAAAGTCAGCAGTTACAGTATTTGTAACTGCTGACTTTTATTTTTTTTCTGAAGGAGCCTGGAGCTTCTCTTTAAGTGGCCAGGAGCGGCCACTACTGAGCTCTGTTTGGGTAGCTCTTACTGAGCAAAGCTGGAGAAAGAGCACTGTGCACACTGTATGCGTGGCCCCTATGGAACTCAGCTAGAGAAGGAAAAGGCGCACTGCGCACAAGGACAGTTTGAGGGGCCACTACTGAACTCAGCTGGAGGAGAGAATGCACATGCACAGTTTGAGTGGCTGCTACTGAGCTCAGCTAGAGAAGGAGAGAGCACATGTGCACAACTTGAGTGGCCCACGACAGCCACTACTGAGCTCAGCCAGAGAATGGCCCACGACAGCCACTACTGAGCTCAGCCAGAGAAGGAAAAAGCACACTGTGCTTGTGCACTGTTTGGGTGGCCACTACTTAGCTCAGCTGTAGAAGGAGAGAGCGCACTGTGCATGCACACAGTGAGAGCAGCCACTACTGAGCAGGAGAAGGAAAGAGCACACACGCAAAGCCAGAAAGGCCACTACTGAACTCACCTGGAGAAAGAGAGAGTGCATGCACACAACTAGAGTGGGCCGGAGCAGCCACTACTACGTTTATCCAGAGAGGCAGTATCATGTACCCGGTGAAGACTGGAATGTTGTGGAGGCCTCTCTTGCACCTCCCACCT
This sequence comes from Aquarana catesbeiana, assembly GCF_042186555.1. NCBI lineage: Eukaryota > Metazoa > Chordata > Amphibia > Anura > Ranidae > Aquarana > Aquarana catesbeiana. The sequence goes on along the minus strand of NC_133334.1, from coordinate 265,557,457 downwards.
AACACTCCTGAAGGTGGGGGCAGAGAGTGTAAAGGCAAAGAGTGGCACGAGTGCCATAGCAGCTAGCTGGTGATGTCCACTCTGTAGGTGGGTAGAGCTGGTAGTCACAGTCCTCGGAACAGGATGCAGGAGCAGCTTGGCACGTGGGACGGAAGTAGAACCAGGAGACGAGCAGCAGTCAGCAGCAACCGGGCAGTGAGGCACAGAATCAGCAGGCAAAAGAAGTCCAGAAGATAGGCCAAGGTCGGTAACAGCTGGGCAATGCGGTACAAAGTCAACAGGCAGATCAGATCCAGTAAACAAGCCATGGTCAGAGTGGTAGGTAACAGAGATAGAGCACGAGCAGAGGCAAAGGCAAGCCGGGTCATGCACAAGTAAAAAGGAACAGCGGATCGGATCTTGGGAAATCAGGAACAAGCTGAAGACCATTCAGCAACTGCTCACAGTGATAGAGCAGTTTAAATAGGCCACTGGGCACCAAGTCCTAATTGGTATGTCCACGTGTGCATGAAATATGTGTGCGATGAACTGGCACTGCAGATGTGACATTGGTCTTTTGCTTATAAATATTAGCATGTGTGCAATGTGCACGAGCATACAGTATATCCGCACTGGCCTTTTGGTGGTAGAGATCTGGTTTACCTTACAGGAAGAGATCGCGCTGAGCATGCGCGCAATTTGGGTGTCCTGGGGTAGGCACTACTAAGCTCAGCTGGAAAAGGAGAGAGCGTATGTGCACAGTTTGAGCGACCCAGAGGGTCCACTACCGAGCTCAGCTGGAGAAGGGGAGAACACACACACACACAATTTGAGCAGCCACTACTGAACTCAGCTGGAGAAGGGGCGTACAGTGCATGAACACTGTTTGAAGGCCCCTACTGAGCTCAGCTAGTGTCATGTACCATGTGGCAGAGCCTGACGTGTAGAGGGAAGCCTCTGGTACAGCCCCATTTCTGGGACCACTGATCTTACGACAGGTATGAGTGCCTGTGAGACGTCCATTAGCCAGGGAAGTGGGTAGCAGGTGTGTCACCAGAGATGCTCAGACTGATGGAACAGCAGGTGGCAGCAGAGACAGCAGACCCCCGATTGGGCAGATGGCAGGTGCTTGACAGGCAGCTGGCAGGTAGCAGGTGCAGGACCAGCAGGGACCAGGTAACATGCAGAGCAGGACAGGTGGATAACTGGATGTCAGACGAGCCAGGTCAGCAACAGCAACAGGCATATATGGCAGGCAGAGAATGATCAGGACACACGCAGAAGTCAGCAACGTAGAATCAGGCAGATGAGCAGGAGGCAGAGAAAATCCAAAGACAGGCCAAGATCAGGGCAGGTAGCGTTCAAGCAAGGTCAGGGCAAGCTGGGTCAATAACAGAAGTCAGCACAGGAAAAGATACAGGAGGACAGGTAAAAGCTGAAGATCAGACAGCACTGGCTAATAGAACTTCGCCAGTTTAAATAGCCCCTATGGCGCCAACAATAGCGAAGGTGGGGGCGCGCGAGTGTTCATGCATGCGCATATGCATTCGCGCGCGGCTATTCACAGGCAAACGGGCAACTGCACATCTGCGCCTGTGCAACTGTGTATGTCTTGAGGCTTCATCTGTACTGTGACTGGTGCCTTCCTGACAGCTAGAGAAGGAGAAAGCGCACTGTGCAGGCGCACAGTTTGAGCAGCCACTTCTGAACTCAGTTGGAGAAGGAGAGAACGCATGTGCACCGTTTGAGATACCTGGAACAGCCACTACTGAGAAAGATAGAGCACATCCCCTTCCCCACAACTTGAGTGGCCTGGAGTAGGCACTACTGAGCTCAGCTGGAAAAGGAGAGAGCGTACTGCATAGTCTAAACGATCCAGAGCGACCGCTACTGAACTCAGCTGGAAAAAGTTTTATTGGCCACTACTGAGCTCAGATAAAGAAGGAGAGAGCGCACTGAGCATGCACACAACCTGAGCGGCCCAGAGTAACCACTATTGAACTCTGTTGAGATGAAAAAGGAGAGAGCGCACGCACACAGTTTGAGTGACCCAAAGCAGCCACTATCATGCTCCGCTGCAGAAGGATGGGTTGGTTTTAATCTCTTCATCTAAAATAATTTTTAAAAAAACTTTGGTTTTAGATATACATTAAAGTGTTTGTTAAGGTAAAAAAAAAAATTCTATAGTTCCCTCTGCTATATAACAGTAAGCTCCGCAGTGCATGTCATTTATAAAAATATGCGGTATAATAGCTTATTTCAGAGCTCAGCTGACTGCCCGCTGGTCTCCTCTCCCGAATGTGATAGCTGATGGGAGAGGTGCTGGGAAACCCCTCCTGAAGTCAGCCGAGAAGAGGAGAGGAGGGGAGGAGACTGGCGGGCAGTCACGTGAGCGCCGAATGGTTCTCAGTAATAAACTATTATACCGCCTTTTTTTATAAACGGCATGCACTGCGGAGCTTACTGTTCTATATCAGAGGGAACTATAGAAAATAAAAACTGTTTTTTTAGAGAAGGAGGCGAGGATCGGGGAACTGACACTCAGAGAGGGGAGGGGGAAGAGGAGGGGGAAGAGGATAGAGGGAGACACAGGCACAGGAGAGCAGGCTGCGGATGACATGGGCACGTACGGATGACTCCGGTGTCAGGGCTTAGCAGCCCTGATAGATCAAAGTCAGCGCAGAGAGGGGAGGGTAGAAACTGTTAGGATCAACCAGGTATTTCAGGTGATACAGGGGGCCAAATGACACAGCAAAAGCACTGTGCTGTATAACTGTCAGGGCTGGGCTCAGCCCTTCCTTCTCTGAGCTGGCCGCTCAGCTGTCGGCTAATTGCCAGCTCCTATCTCTCCACAGTTACTCAGCTGTTGATGATATCCTGCTCGTCAGTCCTGCCTACTTAAGCCGTCCAGTCCAGAGGAGTTCTGCGTTCGCCTTGGTCACATCACAGAAACTCTCTCCTGCGATTCTGTTCAAGACTTGCTTTGCTGACATCCCTTCTGGCTCCAGATCCTGTTTGCTGTTCCACTACATTGATCCCTGACTTCTGGCTTGGCTGACTATCCGTTATGGTTACTGAACTTTGGCTTATTTATTACTACGTTTGTTCTTTTTACTTTTATTATTAAACAAGTGTGATTTAACTGTACTTCTGTCTCTGTATTTTTTGGGGGTTAACAAACACTTTAAGAGCGCTCTATTTGACAGGCTTACCTTAGACTTCTGGTCACTAGAAAGTTAAACTAAATCAGAGAGGTGCCCAAGAAGAGTTTTCAGGGTAGTATACATCATAGCAGACACCCTTTGAAGCCTGTTTAAAGTAAAGCATTCAGAATGAAAGGGTTATAATGGCTGAAGGATTCCCTTTAAGTAGTAAAGTCATCAACGGATTGGCTGACCTATTAGAGGAGGCCACGACTGAATCTCCCAGCCGTGCGCTCTTAATGTCAGGGATAAGCGTGCGGACACATAGATATAGAGCTGTGATTCCTGAGCTCTTCTTTATCTGGGTAATCTGTTTGCTGACATTTTCAGGTTGATAGTTCTTGGTCTTTGGGCACTTTATAGACGTAATTGCATTTCCCTCGAGATGCCAGAGGCCAGCTTCCCTTCCAGGGAGGTTGTAGGGTTACAACTCTCAGCCCAGAGGGAGACGCTGCAAATGAAAGAGACGTGTGCGGCCAAAGAGAGGTTCTGAGAGGCTAAATGCTTCAGAATCGACAGCATGCAGTGTACACAGAGTACTTTTATTCCTAGAAATGGATGAAGTAGATAATAGTTGGAACCATCGTCGGGTCTAGCCTGTCTGATTTAGGGGTGCAGTAAAATAAAAGCCAAGGCGCCAGTACAATCCCCACAATAGTTTTCCACATTTTGTCATGTTACAACCAAAAACATAAATGTTTTTTTTTTTGGGGGGGGGGGGGATTTTATGTGATAGAACAACGCAAAGTGGCACATAATTGTGAAGTGGAAGGAAAATTATAAATGGTTTTCAATTTTTTTTACAAATAAATATGTGAAAAGTGTGGGGGGCATTTGTATTTAGCCCCCTTTATTCTGATACCCTTAACTAAAATCTAGTGGAATTCCCTTCAGAAGTCACTTAATTAGTAAATAGAGTCCACCTGTGTGTAATCTAATCTCAGTATAAATACAACTGTTCTGTGAAGCCCTTAGAGGTTTGTTAGGGAACCTTAGTGAACAAACAGCCTCATTAAGGCCAAGGAACACACCAGACAGGTCAGGGATAAGGTTGTGGAGACGTTTAAAGCAGGGTTAGGTTATAAAAGTATATCCCAAGCTTTGAATATCTCACGGAGCTCTGTTCAATCCATCATCCGAAAATGGAAAGAGTATGGCACAACTATAAACCTACCAAGATATGGCCGTCCACCTAAACTAACAGACCGGGCAAGGAGAGCATTCATCAGAGAAGAGCCAAGAGGTCCATGGTAACTCTGGAGGAGCTGCAGAGATCCACAGCTCAGGTGGGAGAATCTGTCCACAGGACAACTATTAGTCGTGCTCTCCACAAATCTGCTCTTTATTGAAGAGTGACAAGAAGAAAGACATTGTTGAAAGAAAGCCATAAGAAGTCCCGTTTGCAGTTTGTGAGAAGCCATGTGGGGGACACAACAAACATGTGGAAGAAGATGCTCTGGTCAGATGAAACCAAAATTTAATTTTTTCTCCTAAAAGTAAAACGCTATGTGTGGTGGTAAACTAACACTGCACATCACCCTGAACACACCATCCCCACCGTAAAACATGGTGGTGGCAACATCATGTTGTGGGGATTCTTTTCTTCAGCAGGGACAGGGAAGCTGGTCAGAGTTGATGGGAAGATGGAAGGAGCCAAATACAGGGCAATCTTAGAAGAAAACCTGTTAGTCTGTACAAGTCCCCTGCAATGTGCAGGGACACTCATGGGATAGGGCAAAGAGCATGTGGCTTCTCTTCTCGCCTATCTTTTGCAGGTTGTCATTGGTTTTACCTGCGGTCTTTGCCCCTAGCAACAGCAGCTAATTGGACAAAATTGGTGGTTCCCACATTCCTGCTGTTCTCCTGCCTATATAAAGCCTGAATTTCTCAGCCGTCTGAACTGGAACGGACCGCGCTCCACCCCCCACCCCTCCCCTTCTGTTAAAATTATGTCACAGTGTTTTTTAGTGGGGGTTAGTCATCCAATGTAGTCTGGATGGACTATATTTGGTCATATAAAGGCAATGAGAATAAAAGTTATTCTGACAATTTAAGTTAAAGTTGTTACTATGATATGTTTAAACTGGGTTACCCCATAAATAAACACCGTGGCCATATTATGACCATTTAAATCTAAAATTTGTCTGTTTCATTATTTTATTAGGTATTAGTATTCCTTTGTACTATCCCATGCAAAATACTTGAGAGTGGGGCGGAGGTTCACCTTCCAGCAGGACAACGACCCTAAACATACAGCCAGAGCTACAATGGAATGGTTTAGATCAAAGCATATTCATGTGGTATGCCGCGTACACACAAGCAGATTTTTCGTCGGAAAAGGATATGACGGCTTTTCCAGCGGGATTCCGCTCAAGTTTGCCTTGCATACACGCGGTCACGCAAAAGTTTGCTGAAATTACGACCGTCAAGAACGCGGTGGCGTACAACACTACGACGAGCCGAGAAAATGAAGTTCAATGCTTCCAAACATGTGTCGAGTTCATAGGAACTTTTCCCGACCGAAAAATTGAGAGCATGCTTTCAATCTTTTGCTGGCTGGAATTCCGCCAGCAAAAGACCGATGGAGCATACACACGGTCGCATTTTCCGACGAAAAAATCTCATCGGTCTTTTGCTGGCCGAAATTCCGATCGTGTGTACGCAGCATTAGAATGGCCCAGTCAAAGTCCAGACCTAAATCCAATTGAGAATCTGTGGCAAGACTTGAAAATTGCTGTTCACAGACGCTCTCCATCCAATCTGACAGAGCTTGAGATATTTTGCAAAGAATGGGCAGAAATATCCCTCTCTAGATGTACAAAGCTGGTAGAGACATCCCCAAAAAGACTCACAGCTGTAATTGCAGTGAAAGGGGGTTCTACAAAGTATTGACTCCGGGGGGCTGAATACAAATGGACCCCACACTTTTCACATATTTATTTGTAAATTTTTTTGAAAACCATTTATCATTTTCCTTCCACTTCACAATTAAGTGCCACTTTGTGTTGGTCTATCACATAAAATCCCAATAAAATACATTTACATTTTTGGTTGTAACATGACAAAATGTGGAAAATTTCAAGGGGTATGAATACTTTTTTCAAGGCACTGTATGAAATCACTATTTTCACTAAAAGGCTCCATTTACACTTGTACAAATTGTCATACGACTTAGAACAAAATGGTCACATGACAAGTCTCAGGCTATTCTTTTCAATGGCACCAGTTCAAATTGGTGCAACTTAAAGTCGCAGCGGCTTTTTAAAAGGTGCCTGCACTACTTTGGTGCCACATTTGATGCAACGTTCATCCACTGAGTGTACAGTTGGAACAAAGTTACACCAAAAATCGAGCCAAAGGCGCACTGGAAATCAGGCAACTTTGGAGTTGCACTAGTGTGAATGGAGCCTTAAAGTTATATTAACCTCTTAATGTCCCGGCCCTTTAAGAGGTTTATGACACCAGGAGGCGGGGCTTAAGAGCACGTGACCACTGTGATTGGCTGTCACGTGATCCAAAAATTTTCGGTTCACCGGTAACTGTGCTAGGAGCGCACACCGTGCGCGCTCTCAGCACAGCTGTACGCAAAGCAATTCAAGCAAATATGTGTCCCCCCTGGCACCAAGAACCAGGTGCCAAGAGGCAGTATATCTGTGTGCGGTCAGCACCAAGGGGGTTAAATGCTTGTTTTTTTTTTTTAATTAACATTACCTGCTCTGTGCAGTGGTTTAGCACAGAGCAGCCCCGATCCTCCTTTTCTTTGGTCCCCTGCCAGCGCTCCTGGCCCCTCCCTCCTGCTGATTACCCCCAGAACAAACAGCTTGCTGTGAGGGCACCCAAGCAGCCTCACTCCCAAGCCGCTGCTCTGTGTGTCCATTCCCCATCTGAGGAAAGGAAAGCCGACTGATTTTCAGCCCCCCGATTATCAGTACAACCCCATCATCAGTCACCCTCAGTGTAGCCTCATTTGCAGGGAAGCCACAGGGGATCGGTGCGGTGGGGTGGGGTGGGGGGGGATTTGCCGCAGCCTCCTGACCATTCTGCTTCCCCAAGCTTTGCTGCCTATCAGCGTCACCTTAATAGTGCAGCCTACCAGTGCCCATCAGCGCAGCCTCATCAGTGCATCCTTTTCAGCTTCATCTGGAGGGAAGCCACAGGGGATCGGTGCAGGGGGTGGGGGGGAGAGGTGGTGCCGCAGCCTCCTGACCATTCCGCTTCCCCAAGCTTTGCCGCCTACCAGTGCCCATCAGTTCAGGCTCATCAGTGCCCATCAGTGCAGCCTTATCAGTGCAGCCTTATCAGCCTCATCTGCAGGGAAGCCACAGGGGATTGGTGCGGGGGGGGGGGCGCGGCCTCCTGACCATTCCGCTTCACCAAGCTTTGCTGCCTATCAGTGTCACCTTATTAGTACAGCCTACCAGTGCCCATCAGTGCAGCCTTATCAGCTTCATCTGGAGGGAAGCCACAGGGGATTGGTGCGGGGAAGGGGAGAGAATGGTGGTGCCGCAGCCTCCTGACCATTCTGTCCCCCCCCCCCCATGTGGTTTATTGCGGTTTATTGCACTTGAGTCCGTGTTTTTTTTTTCAAGGCAAATAATAAATCATAGATGGGAGGACGGATGGAAGGGATTATTGGATGGATGGTATGGGGTGAATAGAAGGGATGGACGGCTGTGCAATGATCAGACCATGATTGTTGCATTGCTCGGGGGATGAACTGTTTATCTAGCTGGAGAAGAGTGCAGAGCAGCATCAGACAGGATCTCAGAGGGATAAACAGATATTTTCTTGGAATGACATATCAATCGCCCCATCCCTGTACATCTGCACCGTGTCCTTCACATCCATGGACCTTCACCGTGAGCCCACCCAGCCCAGACTCCCTTCACAATGACACACCAATTATAGCAAAATGTGGATTGTTTGGTCAGGAAACATCTGGAACCGCCAGGCAAGGGGCTGCAGAGATCTCTCCATGGTACGCAGAGCAGAAGGCTCACTAACCGTAACGTGTATTACATTTATAATACATTTATGTTGTATTACATTATTTAAGGGTTAGATTGCGCAAAACGGGCATTTCATTTTTTTTTTGTGGCCTTAAAGTAAATGTAAACCATGACTGAATGACATTTAATTTGCTATGTGCACCACGAATAATTGAATTTTGCTTCTTATATAAAATCCTTTTTTCACATTTGTTACTCCTCAGTGTTGCTGACCTCCTGCAGCCGCTTTCTGTCTACATGCGCTCCAGTGACGGCCGCATGGCATTTCTCAGGGCAGGTGTCCTGATGGTGGCAACAGTAGACCATCTCTGTGTAATATACTAAAAATGTCACTGGTTCACGGGAAGCCCACATACCAGGGTGACTACTCAGGGTCACAATTGGAGACAGGGACAGAGCATTATTACCCTATATCAGGAAGAGCCTGAACAAAATCCACCATGGCAGGATCACCAGATATTGTTTTAATGAAAGCTGCAGATACATAAAAAATACTGGAAATTACTTTTGAAGCTTATATGACTTTTTGGTGATTAGGATAAGAGCTACTTTAAGCTTCTTATTTTACATCACTCATTTCCATTATAGGCGTCCATCTTTAAAACTGAAGTTTAACCATTTCAATACTGGGCACTTTCACCCCCCACCCCCTAATGCCCTGGCCAATTTTTACCTTTCAGCACTGTCACACTTTGAATGACAATTGCGCGGTCGTACAAAACTGTACTCATATGACATTTTTAGCAAATTATTTTAGACAGATAGAGCTTTATTTTGGTGATATTTAATCATCATTGATAAACAAATGCAAAAAAGACCAGAAATTTTGAAAAAAACAATAACCTTTTCTTCGTTTCTTTTATACAATTTTGCAAATAAGTAATTTTTCCTCTTCACTGATGTGTGCTAAGGAGGCGGCACTAATGGGCACTGATAGGCTGCATTGATGGGCACTGGTGAGGCTGCATTGATTGGCACTGATGAAGCTGCACTGATGGACACTAATGGGCACTGATAGGCTGCACTGATGGGCACTGATGAGGCTACACTGATAGGCTGCACTGATGGGCACTGATGAGGCTACACTGATAGGCTGCATTGATGGGCACTGGTGAGGCTGAATTGATTAGCACTGATAAAGCTGCACTGATGGACACTAATGGGCACTGATGAGGCTGAACTGATAGGCTGCATTGATGGGCACTGGTGAGGCTGCATTGATTGGCACTGATGAGGCTGCACTGATGGGCACTGATAGTCTGCAATAATGAGCACTGATGAAGTTGCACTGATGGACACTGATGGGCACTGATGAGGCTGCATTGATGGGCACTGATGAGGCTGCACTGATGGACACTGATAGGCTGCACTGATAGGCACTAATGAGGCTGCATTGATGGGCACTGATAGGCTGCATTGATGGGCACTGGTGAAGCTGCATTGATTGGCACTGATAAAGCTGCACTGATGGACACTAATGGGCACTGATGAGCCTGCACTGATGTGCACTGATAGGCTGCACTGATGGGCACTGATGAGGCTGCACTGATGGGCACTGATGAGGCTGCACTGATGGGCACTGATGAAGTTGCACTGATAGACACTGATAGGCTGCACTGATGAGACTGCATTGATGGGCACTGATGAGCACTGATAGGCTGCACTGATGGGTATTGTTGGAGCTGCAGTGATTATCAGAGCACTGGTGATCAGTGCCATGATTATGAGTGTAAATGTCCCCCTGTAACTGGAAAGTCGCTTGTTGGCTTCCCTTTCCTCAGACACTGACAACTCAGAGGAAAGGAAATGGCGATAACCGGCATTTGTTTACATGTGATCACCTGTGATTCCACACCGCTGATCACATGGTAAAAAGCCTACGTCATCGCCGGGGGGCACGCACGAGCGGCAAGTTCTGAAGTTTGTCATATGACGTCCAGTCAGAACGGTAAAGCCCTCGTCCGGCTGTCAATCTGCTATAGGCCAGGAGGGAAGGTGTTAATCTGCCTAAACTTAATCCTTCCTGGTTCCTCCCTCCCCCTCATGAACATGAGATAACAGTATTTATGACATACCTTATTTTAGACCCAGTGACGTGATCACTGGGTCTCTGTGCATCTCTAGATCATGGCTGGTGGGAGGGGCAGAAGGTTGCTTGTGAAAAGCTCGGGGAAACGGAATGGTCAGGAGAAGGTTGGCTACAAGGTGTTGCACCAATACCTCCCCCTTTTTTCCCATTGCACCAATCCCCTGTGGCTCCCCTGCAGCTGCCTGCTTCTCCTCCTCTCCCTTCCTGCTGGCTTCAGGTGCTGCAGGGGAGCTTAACTCCGCAAATAGACCCCCCCCCCCCCGGCTGCTTCAGCCCCTCCCTGAAAACATCACAGCACCCTGCCTCAGCACTCCCCTCAAGAACCCTTAGTCCTGGTTCAAGCGATGGGCTGGCTCATGGGAGGAGCTATGGAAATATCAAAATGCGATAATGGACAGGTGTCAGTCTGGAGGATTGGGCATTCCTAGGTGGACTAATTGCATACAGAGCACCCACATGGGATACTGAGCTTTCATGATTGAAAGATGTAAAATCCAATAAATGAAAGGGGTGAGCCAGGGACAGTCCAGCGGGGAGGAAAGCGCTAGATGATGCTGGACGTCCTCCAGCTAGGAAATGAGGCGGGCTCTATCTGACTTGCTGAAGCTTCTGATGCACATAGTGAGAAGCTCACAGTGTGCAGCAAAATCAGAGTAAGCCATTTCAGCACAGGAGAGGAGCCGGTACAACTGTGCAAGACTGACGGAAAATCAGGGGGTCAAATTTAAACGGCTGATATGAACACCCCACACACATACACACAGATCACAATCTTACAATTTCTTGATGTGGACGGCATAAACTTTTTGTTTCCTTTCCCGAGGCATCGGTAATTGGCGTTTGGCGGATGTATAAATTGCAGAATATCTGAAATGTAGCGTTGAGTTATTCTCAATACATTACAGTAAACTCTTCATTTTTCGAGGTTGATTTTGCTGTCAGGGAGTGGGAGCTCGTTAATTACCGACCGTAATTATCATCCTTCCCGGAGGCTTCCTGTGACAGACCGTTATTAAAGGTGGCCGCAAAATTAATCGGAGGTGAGGAGCCATCTGCATCTCTTCTGTTTGGAGCGACCGGTGAAATGACGTTACCGCTTCTAATGAAGTGCTCCACCACCGGATACACTAATAACTCTACACACAAGACAGGCGCTCTGATTATCTTCCATTATGTACTGAACTAGACGACCCGGACTTACTGTACATAAGATGATGGTCTCTGTAGGGTAGGCTCTGGGCTGGGATAGATTTCTCCTTAAGCTACAGTCTGTAGTAAAAGGTGCCATTCTTCACCAAGGGTAGCACTAATCAAAGAGTTTCAAGAGTCCTTCATCCTCCAGAGGGCGCTCTATATTACAATGAACAAACATATTGCCTATACAAGATAATAATTTTATGGCAACCCGCCTAATATTGAGTAGGTCCACCTTTTGCCACCAAAACAGCCCTAATCCGTTGAGGCATGGACCCCACTACTCCTCTGAAGGTATGCCGTGGTATCTGGCACCAAGCCGCCACTAGCAGTTGTTTGTAAACCCACAACACCATTCTTTTGCAGTTTTAGTAGATAATGTTGTTATAACCTAATTCACATTGTGTGTACCGCTCAAAAAGTCATCCTCATTCGGTTGTAGCCCTCAGAAATCTGCAGATCTGTGGGCGTGGCACAGCACCAAAGATTGGGGGTGGAGACCTAACATCAAACTATTCCCCTCCCACCTAATTACGGAGACTCTCTCTTTGTATTCTCCAATCTCTCTCTCTCTGTATTCTCTGATCTCTCTCTCTGTATTCTCTGATCTCTCTCTCTGTATTCTCTGATCTCTCTCTCTGTATTCTCTGATCTCTCTCTCTGTATTCTCTGATCTCTCTCTCTCTCTCTCTCTCTCTCTCTGTATTCTCTGATCTCTCTCTGTATTCTCTGATCTCTCTCTCTGTTTTCTCCAATCTCTCTCTCTCTGTATACTCTGATCTCTCTCTCTGTATTCTCCAATCTCTCTCTCTCTGTATTCTCTGATCTCTCTCTCTGTATTCTCTGATCTCTCTCTCTGTATTCTCTGATCTCTCTCTCTGTTTTCTCCAATCTCTCTCTCTCTGTATACTCTGATCTCTCTCTCTGTTTTCTCCAATCTCTCTCTCTCTGTATTCTCTGATCTCTCTCTCTGTATTCTCCAATCTCTCTCTCTCTGTATTCTCTGATCTCTCTCTCTCTGTATTCTCTGATCTCTCTCTCTCTGTATTCTCTGATCTCTCTCTCTGTATTCTCTGATCTCTCTCTCTCTGTATTCTCTGATCTCTCTCTCTCTCTGTATTCTCCGATCTCTCTGTCTGTATTCTCTGATCTCTCTCTCTCTGTATTCTCTGATCTCTCTCTCTGTATTCTCCGATCTCTCTCTCTCTCTGTATTCTCCGATCTCTCTCTCTCTGTATTCTACAATCTCTCTCTCTCTGTATTCTCTGATCTCTCTCTCTCTCTGTATTCTCTGATCTCTCTCTCTCTCTCTCTCTCTCTCTCTCTCTCTGTATTCTCTGATCTCTCTCTCTCTCTGTATTCTCTGATCTCTCTCTGTATTCTCTGATCTTTCTCTCTCTCTCTGTATTCTCCGATCTCTCTCTCTGTATTCTCTGATCTCTCTCTCTCTCTGTATTCTCTGATCTCTCTCTCTCTCTCTGTATTCTCTGATCTTTCTCTCTCTGTATTCTCCGATCTCACTCTCTCTGTATTCTCCGATCTCTCTCTCTCTGTATTCTCCGATCTCTCTCTCTCTGTATTCTCCGATCTCTCTCTCTCTGTATTCTCCGATCTCTCTCTCTCTCTGTATTCTCCGATCTCTCTCTCTCTCTGTATTCTCCGATCTCTCTCTCTCTCTGTATTCTCCGATCTCTCTCTCTCTCTGTATTCTCCGATCTCTCTCTCTGTATTCTCTCTCTCTCTCTCTGTATTCTCTGATCTCTCTCTCTCTCTCTGTATTCTCTGATCTCTCTCTCTCTCTCTGTATTCTCTGATCTCTCTTTCTCTCTCTCTGTATTCTCTGATCTCTCTTTCTCTCTCTCTGTATTCTCTGATCTCTCTCTCTGTATTCTCTGATCTCTCTCTCTGTATTCTCTGATCTCTCTCACCTTCAGCGGACCTTTTCTGTCGAAAATCAGACAGACTTTAGATTTGGAACATGTTTCAAATCTTTCCGACTGACCCGAGTCCAATCGAAAAAAAACCCGTTCGTCTGTATGCTAGTCCGACGGACAAAAAAGGACGCAAGGGCAGCTATCGGCTATGAACTTCCCTACTCTAGTCCCTTCATACGTCATCAAGTTCAAACAAAGGGACTTTCGACCGGACTTTAGTCCATTCGTATGTGGGCAAGTCCGTTCGTTCGAAAGTCCGTCGGAAAGACCGTTAGACCTTTGATGGTGAAAAGTTTGCTCGTGTGTACAGAGCATAACAGGTTTTCTTCTAAGATTGCACTGCATTTGGCTCCATCCATCTTCCCATCAACTTTGACCAGCTTCCCAGTCCCTGCTGAAGAAAAGCATCCCCACAACATGATGCTGCCACCACCATGTTTCACGGTGGGGATGGTGTGTTCAGGGTGATGTGCAGTGTTAGTTTTCCGCAACACATAGCGTTTTACTTTTAGGCCAAAAAGTTCAATTTTGGTCTCATCTGACCAGAGCACCTTCTTCCACGTTTACTGTGTCCCCCACATGGCTTCTCGCAAACTGAAAACAGGACTTCCTATGACTTTCTTTCAACAATGGGTTTCTTCTTGCCACTCTTCCATAAAGATCAGATTTGTGGAGAACACGACTAATAGTTGTTCTGTGGACAGATTCTCCCACCTGAGCTGCAGCTCCTCCAGAGTTACCATGGACCTCTTGGCTGCTTCTCTGATGAATGATCTCCTTGCCCGGCCTGTCAGTTTAGATGGACGGCCATGTCTTGGTAGGTTTTCAGTTGTGCCATACTCTTTCCATTTTCCGATGATGGATTGAACAGAGCTCCGTGAAATGTTTAAAGCTTGGGAATTTTTTTAATAACATAACCCTGCTTTAAAATTCTCCACAACTTTATCCCTGACCTGTCTGGTGTGTTCCTTGGCCTTCATGATGTTGTTTGTTCACTAAGGTTCTCTAACAAACCTCTGAGGGCTTCACAAAACAGCTGTATTTATACTAAGATTAAATTACACACACATGGACTCTATTTACTAATTAGGTGACTTCTAAAGGCAATTGCTTCCACTAGATTTTAGTTAGGGGTATCAGAGTAAAAGGGGGCTGAATACAAATGCACGCCACACTTTCCACATATTTATTTGTAAAAAAACTATGAAAACCATTTATCATTTTCCTTCCACTTCACAATTATGTGCCACTTTGTGTTGGTCTATCACATAAAATCCCAATAAAATAAATTTATGTTTTTGGTTGTAACATGACAAAAATGTGGAAAATTTCAAGGGGTATGAATACTTTTTCAAGGCACTGATATACCCTGTGTATATATACACACACACATGTATATCTATGTAATTAAATGTATGTGAAATGTTATATATATGAATCTTTCATGAAAAGATTAAATATTCATTTTAAAACTGTAAGCTCTCAGCCCAAACTTTCCCATGATGCTCCTTGTTCAGGCACTTACTGTTATGGGCTGGCGGAGATCAGCAGCGAGATGGATACATAAAGATTAAAAGAAGGTATTTTATGGAAAGAAGACATGATAATAGTGTATGATATGCAGAGGAGTTTTAACGAAAAAAAAAAATGTCTTTTAGGGTTGATATATTATTTTTCAGTGATTGGGCTTCCATCTGCTGAGCGATCTGTTCCCGTCTCTCTGTATCTGGAAAGCTGACAACCAGAGACACACAGGGACCTCCCGCAGTGCAGATCTGCTTCCCCGCTGGATGATAATCTGCAGCATGTTCATCTCATCCTCATTCATGACATGGGTTGTACAGCTGTGCGGATCGCGCTGTCAGGGTGTAATCTGCCTCCTATTTTCAGGCTCAATGTCTCATCACAAGAGAAATCAAGAAGTGAAGCCGCCGGCTGGAAATGACACTAAATTGCGCGGCTTAAATTAGCACCGGAATTCTCAACTCTGCTGAGGAATGACGAAATGAGAGAGGAGGCTGCCGGAGGAACGCCGACAACCGGGACCTGTGGCAAGAAACGGTAAAATAAGCCTTAAAGAGGGGCTCCAGCACCCCCCCCCCCAAAAAAAAAAAATTTAAAGTCAGTGGCTACAAACACTGCAGCTGCTCAATTTTAATATTAGGGAACTGACCTTTCCAGGGATCCCGCAATGTCGGCACCGCAGACAATTTTCTGATCGGCTTTCGGCGCTGCCGCTGCCATTCCTGGTAAGGGAAAACATCATTGAAGCCTTTCGGCATTACAGCTGGTTCCACACTGCGCATGCGCACTTTCTAACTGGCCCGGCAGCGGAGGAAGGAAGAGGGCGAACTTCGGGGGGGGACCTGTCTCTGTTTTTTGTACCACTATATGTCCTTTTTCATTTTTTATAGTAAAGACAAAATCATGACTACATACACTTTTACTTAATACCCCCTGACGAAGGTGCTTAAAGCAGAAACGCGTTGGGTACCAGGGATCACTATATATCGGAGAGTAACAATCTTTTTTTGTCATATATACCATGTAACTTATTGTTTTTCTCTTTTGTCTATGATGTTTTGTATACTTTTGAAGTATTTTCTCATGTCCTTTTAATATCGGTCATTATATGATGGAATGTTTTTATGTGCATTCAATAAAATATACCTTTTTGACTATATATATGTGTTTGTTGCCTACAAAGTCCCAATGAAGGGGGATTTATTTTTCTTAATTCGGGGGGGGGGGGGGGGGGGACCTTGCCGCAGCCAGGTCTCCCCTGGAAGTGGAGATGGGTACCTGTCAAAAATATGTACCCGTTCCCCCCCTCTCCCCCAATAGGTGCCAAGTGTGGAACTGGAGGGGGTAAGGAGGCAAACAAGCGGAGCTTCCACTTTTGAGCTGAACTCCGCTTTAACCACATGCCGACCAGTCGCCGCAGTTGTACTGCTGCAGAATGGCACGGCTGGGCGAAACAACGTTATGTAACGTCACCGCTTGCCCCCCCCCCAAGCCGATGCGAGTGCCCGGCGGTCTCGATCACCGCCGAGCTCCCGCGATCGCTCGGGGCACACGGAGAACACACAGTTTCCAGTTCTCTGAGGAGAGAAGAGACAGATCCTCTGTTCATACAGAGTATGAACAGAGGATCTGTTCGTTTCCCTGCACAGCCCACATCCCCCTTCAGTTAGAATCACTCCCTAGGACACACATTAACCCCTTCACTGCCCCTAGTGTTAACCCCTTCACTGCCAGTGACATTTTTACAGTAATCAATGCATTTTTAATCGCACTGGTCGCTGTAGTAATGCCAATGGTCCCAAAAATGTGTCAAAATTGTCCGACGTGTCCGCCATAACGTCGCAGTCATGATAAAAATCGCTGATCGCCGTCATTACTAGTAAAAAAAAATATATATTAATAAAAATGCCATAAAACTATCCCCTATTTTGTAGATGCAATAACTTTTGCGCAAACAAATCAATATATGTTTATTGTGATTTTTTTTTTTACCAACAACATGTAGAAGAATACGTATCGACCTAAACTGAGAGAAAAAAAAAGTTTTTTTTATATATTTTTGGGGGGATATTTATTATAGCAAAAAGTAAAAAATAATGCGTTTTTTTTTTTTCAAAATTATCGCTCTTTTTTTGTTTATAGCGCAAAAAATAAAAACCGCAAAGGGGATCAAATACCACCAAAAGAAAGCTCTATTTGTGGGGAAAAAAAGGATGTCGATTTTGTTTGGGAGCCTCGCCACACGACCGCGCAATTGTCAGTTAAAGCGACGCAGTGCCGAATCACAAAAAGTGCTCTGGTCTTTGGCCAGCCCAATGGTCCAGGGGCTGAAGCGGTTAAAGATGACATTTATTTTTCTTACATTTTGCCTTCCCTGAATGCTCCTTTTCCCCCCTCCTCAACATGACAACATTTTTAAATAAAACCTTTCCTGTTTTCATTAGAATCAGTGACATCATCACAAGGTCTCCGTTCTTCTCTATGGATGTAGGCAGATCATGGCTGGTGGGAGGGTCCTAAAGAACATCACAGCGCCTTCAATACTCCTCTCAAGAGCTCTTGGTTCTGGCGTAAAGCAGTGGGCTGGCTCTTGGGAGGAGTTATGCAAATATTAAAATACTTTGATGGGTAGGTGTCAGTCTGGAGGGGTGGGTGTTTCCAGGCAGGCTGGTTTTGCATAGGTAACGCCCACATGTGACGCTGAGCCTCCATGATAGGAAGAACTTGCAATCCAATGAATGAAAGGGGCGGGCCAGGGGCAGTCAGGCTGGGAAGCAAAGGGTGAGAATGGGCGCTCAACCTGCGGCCCTATAGCTGTTGCGGAACTACAAGTCCCATGAGGCACTGCAAGCCGCTGATAGTTACAAGCATGACTCCCAAAGGCAGATGCATGATGGGACTTGTTCCGCAACAGCTGGAGGGCCGCGGGTTGAGCACCCAGATGATGCCGGATGTCCTCCAGCCAGGAAATGAGCTCTGAATGCACACTGTAAGCAGCTCACAGTGTTAAAAATGCAAAAGCACCTTATGCAAAATGCAAGTGCAATTTTTAAGGATATGGTGTGAACGGGCTGTAATGGTGTCAGCAGCTAAACCTTATTGATCATTTCTGATTGACTGAACATGTGTCAGACAACCGATCACCATGAGGATCAATTAACCACTTAAGGACCAGCGTCGTTTTGGAATTTAGGTGTTTACATGTTTAAAACAGGTTTTTTTGCT
The DNA here is from genome assembly GCF_042186555.1 of Aquarana catesbeiana. Classification (NCBI taxonomy): domain Eukaryota; kingdom Metazoa; phylum Chordata; class Amphibia; order Anura; family Ranidae; genus Aquarana; species Aquarana catesbeiana. Next base: position 265,539,300 of record NC_133334.1, on the reverse strand, counting down.
AGAAAATTACTTAGAACAACCCCAAACATTATATATGTTTTTTTTTCTAACACCCTAGAGAATAAAATGGCGGTCTTTGCAATACTTTTTTTCACACCGTATTTGCGCAGCGGTCTTACAAGCGCGCTTTTTTTTTTGGAAAAAATTCACTATTTTGAATAAAAAAATAAGACAACAGTAAAGTTAGCCCAATTTTTTTTTTTTTATATTGTGAAAGATAATGTCACGCTGAGTAAATTGATACCCAACATGTCACGCTTCAAAATTGGGCCCGCTCGTGGAATGGCGTCAAACTTTTACCCTCAAAAATCTCCATAGGCGACGTTTAAAAAATTCTACAGGTTGCATGTTTTGCATTACAGAGGAGGTCTAGGGCTAGAATTATTGCTCTCGCTCTAACGATTGCGGTGATACCTCACATGTGTGGTTTGACCACCGTTTTCATATGCGGGCGCTACTCGCTACTTCGCTTCTGCGCGCGAGCTCGTCGGGACGGGGGGGGTTTAAAAATATTTTTTTTTTTTTTCTTATTTATTTTACATGACTTTATTTATTTTTACACTGTTTTAAATAAAAAAAATGTGTCACTTTTATTTCTATTACAAGGAATGTAAACATCCCTTGTAATAGAAAAAAGCATGACAGGACCTCTTAAATATGAGATCTGGGGTCAAAAAGACCTACACTAAAATGCAATAAAAAAAAAAAAAAAAAAAAAATGTCATTTAAAAAAATGACATTGAAAAAAATGTGCCTTTAAGATGTATGGGCGGAAGTGACGTTTTGACATCGCTTCCGCCCTGCAGTGTCATGGAGACGAGTGGGCGCCATCTTCCCCTCACTCATCTCCAGGCACAGCAAGGGGACAGACGCGATCGCCTCTGCCGCTACCGGATCGCGGCGGGGGGGCCCTCTCCCGCCACCGATAAAAGTGATCTCGCAGCGAATCTGCCGCAGAGACCACTTTTATCTGAAAGCCGACCGCCGCACGAAAATGGGGATACTGGGGTAACGATATCCGCCGGCAAAGTTAGGACGTACATCGGCGTGCGGCGGTCGGCAAGTGGTTAAATGAAATATGAACAAAGCATATCCCTCTATAGCGTGTACTTGTCCCAATCCAGAGCACTAAGTGTCATTTCTGTCTGCTGCCTCTTTCCTCTGCTATCTGCATGAATCACTTCTGACAAGTTCTCCTGACACCAAGAGAAAAATGGTGACAGAGGAGGGATCTCCAGCTGATTGACAGCCTCAGCTCTGTCCCTGTGTGCTGTGTGAAGGGGGATGTGTCCCCCTTCCTTTATTCAGCTCTCAGAGCTCTCCTTACTGAGCTTGCAGAGTGTAACTTCAGCTCTCCGCCCCCCTTTTTTTCTGAACTCTTAGACAAGCTTTATAAATTCTGGATGCAGAGAAGAGAATACTGCAGATAAACAGGTACAGCTTATGTAGGAGGTTTCATCTCTGTGTATCACCTGAGGATAGTCACTTCACTGGGTATATGTAAGGGTTTACAACCACTTTACTACCATATTTGTTACATTGTTTCTTTATTACACATGTGCAGTTATTTTTTTTCCGAATTGAAATTCTGACAAATTTTTTGTTTTCAGAAATTTGGATGTATCTGAATTCCCAAATTACAATAGTACCGAATTTAAACAAATCCGAAATAACGAAAAAAAATTCGGACGAAATTAGAATTCGAATAGTTTTTTGAATAGTTTCGAATGCGAATAGTTTTCGATTTGTTTTCCAATGAGAATAAAATAGAATAGAAAATAAAGGAATAGAATACAAAAAAAAAAGAATAGAATATAATAGAGTTAAACAGAACAAGATACAATAGAAAACAATAGAACAGAATGCAAAAGAATAGAAAAAAAAATAGAGTAGAATAAAAAAATATATAATTAAATAGAAAGAATATAACCAATTTCTGAAATTCGAATTTCAAATAGAATAAATTTTAATTTGAATACATAAGAAAAAAATTGAATAGAAAAAAAAAAGAGAATAGAATAGACTACACTATAATAGAATAGAAAAGAATTGAATTAAAAAAAAACGGAATAGTATAGAAAAAAGCAGCAGAATAGAAAGAATATAACCATCTTCCGAAATTCAAATTTCCAACAGAATAAATTTGAGTTTGAATAGAAAAGAATAGAATAAATTAGAAAACAATAAAATAGAATAGAATAAACAAATAGAAAAATAATGTAAAAAAAAAAAAAAACAATAGAACAGAATAGAAAGACTATAACCATTTCCCAAAATTCAAATAGAATCATTTTGAATTTGAATAGAACAGACAAATAATAGATTAGAATAGGAAGATGGTTCTATTCTTTCTATTCTATTGTTTTGTTTTTTTCTATAGTATTCTGTTATTTTCTATTCTATTCTAATCTATTCAAATTGATTGTATTTGGATTTTGGGAAATGGTTATATTCTTTCTATTCTATTGTTTTTTTTTAATTCTATTCTTTTGTATTCTATTCTTTTCTATTCCTATTTCAGAAGATGGTTATATTCTATTTTATATCTATTCTTTTTTTATTCTATTCTATTAGTTTCGATTCTTTTCTTTTCTATTCTGTTCTTTTATTTTCTATTCTATTTTGTTCTGTTTTACTCTATTCTATTCTATAAATTTTCTCTTATTTTCTTTTCTATCCAGTTTCTTTTCTGATCTATTCCGTTATTTTCAATTCTATTTTATTCTCTTTGGAAATCGGGGAAACAAATCGACAATGAATTTGGAAAATTTGAATCGATTCGAATAAACGAAACGAATCCCGAAAACGAATTGAACACATTTAACTAAACTAATTTATGTAAATAAGGAATTGAAACGAAAAACAAGTTTTTTTGTCTTGCACATGTCCATTCTTTATTTTTTATGGATGGTGAATCCCATGTCTGCGATGGCTGGTACCTAGGTCGATCACAGATCGTAGGTATGTGGCCCCACCATGGGTGACCCAGTTGCAATCGATCACCGGTTATGGACGGAGCGTTCTATAAATAAGCTCGCGTTAATACGCAGCGAGCCGGAGCCGGTGAAGTGACAATCGATATAAATAATAATAAAAGAAAAAAAAATTTGCATTCCACTCAGCCGCTGCATCCAGAGCCCGGCGACGCAAATTACTATTTATCTCTCAGCGGCGAAGACAAAACTTCTGATTAAGCTGTTTGAATACGCACTCCAGGCTGACGTGTTTCCACGGAAACGCACATCGCAGATCTGCCGTTATGTTTTTCAAAAATGGAATTTTGGTGGTTGGGGATTTCAAAGGAATGTGTTTATACGCCAGAGAGAGAAGAAGTATCCGCCAACCAATCAGGAGTTAGGATTCATGGACTGATCTGCATTGCCGCGCTCAGTGGTGACTTGCCGAGGAGGCGTGGCTACACTTGAAAATGTATGTTGGAGATATGATGGACAAAAGGTGTGCAGAGTGGTTATCCTTCTGATCCCTCTTCTCTTTTTAGTATAAGGAAGGGAACACCACCAATCAGAGCCTGCAATGCATTAAAGGGAAGTTAAACCCAAAACCAAAACCAAAAATGTAATATATTGCAGCTTACAATCATTCGATGTGGTGGCTGCATTCATTTTCTTTTCTTTGGCTTCTTTTCCCCTCTGTCTTCACCTGGTGATCTGGCCAGTAACACACCTCTTGTATTAGAGTGCCCCCCTCAACTGTGGATGAAGGAGCACAGGAGCCACCTTTGAACAGCAGTAGTGGCAGCCGCACCCATTAGGGGCGCCGCCCCCCTAATCCGTGCGGCCAGCCCCTAATCTCAATGCGGGGCGCCGGACACATGGATTCCAATGTTTTTTTTTTCTTTTTTGAAGCACATGATTAGAGCCTGAAGCTCTAATTGGCTTGAAAAAAGGCTGGGCTCAGGGCACAGAGCACTGCGCCCCAAGCCCACCCAGTTGTGTGACAATAGCGAATTAATATGCGCTATTGTCTTCCTGCTTCTCCCTCCTGGCCAATCAGGAAGCGGGTCCCGAGACCCCGACTGGCCAGGCAGTCCTAGGACTAATGGCCAATCAGATCTCAGGACCTACTCCCTATTCAGCCGGCAACGGCCCCGCCTCTTCCCTCGGCAAGCTGCTGCAGGTTGAGGGGCAGCTTCGAGGAGCCCTACTCAGGATCACCAGCACCACCTCCTAAGGCAAGGACATGGATGCCTGGCCGCCTTCCCGTCCGTGTAGGGGTGTGAGTGAGGTGGGCCAGGGGCAGCTTCGAGGAGCCCTACTCCGGATCACCAGAACCACCTCCTAAGGCAAGGACATGGATGCCTGGCCGCCTTCCCGTCCGGGTAGGGGTGTTAGTGGGAGTGAGGGGGGCCAGGGGCAGCTTCCAGGAGCCCGCACCCGCGCCGATCAAGATCGCTGCCTTCCTGTCCGTGTTCTGTGGGGGTGGGGCGGGGGGTTTGGGGTGGAGGTTGTGTGAGTGAGAGGGGCAGGTTTGTTTGAAAAGCCCACCCCCCCAAAATATTGAGCACCAGCCGCCACTGGACAGCAGCATTGTCAGTCTGGGGGGAGGGGAGTATTAGATGTACTAGTAGATTTAGGCACAGTAACAAGTTGAAGCCAAAGTCCAGCTAACACTTTATAATCGGTTACAGCAAACAGATTTTTTTTTTTTTCCCTTTTGGGATAAAGGTTTTCCATAAATAAATAAAAGCTGATCGTTGTAAGCACCCCTGTCAGTGGTAAATGGTTAGCCTCATCTCTGTAACTGCAAGAGAGCTTGTTCTTTTGAAAAACAACAGACTTGCTGGTAGGATCACTAGGTGGAAATAAAAGTAAGAAAGCCTAAAAAGGAAAACCAATGCAGCCAGGACATCTAAAAATTGGTAAGTAGCAATATAATATATGTTTGTGATTGGGTGCGTTCATCATATAATGGGCCACTGGGATGACTAGGGCTCGGTTTACACTGGGGCAACTTATCAGACGACTCAGTCGCCTGACAAGTCGCCCCAGTTGCGCAAAGAAAAGAGAAAGAATGCAGCCAACGCATCTAAAGATTGGTAAGCTGCAATATACATTACATTTGTGGTTTTGGGGTTTAATTTTCCCTTTAACACATTGTCACACTTTGAACGACTTATGCCCCGTACACACGATCGGACATTGATCGGACATTCCGACAACAAAATCCATGGATTTTTTCCGACAGATGTTGGATCAAACTTCTCTTGCACACACACGGTCACACAAATGTTGTGGAAATTCCAATCGCCAAGAACGCGATGACGTACAACACATACGACGAGCCGAGAAAAATGAAGTTCAATAGCCAGTGCGGCTCTTCTGCTTGATTCCGAGCATGCGTGGCACTTTGTGCGTCAGAATTGTGTACACACGATCGGAATTTCCGACAACGGATTTTGTTGTCGGAAAATTTGAGATCCAGATCTCAAATTCTGTGCGACGGAAATTCCGATGGAAAATGTCCGATGGAGCCCACACACAGTCGGAATTTCCGACAAAAAGCTCCCATTAAACATTTTCCGTCTGAAAATCTGACCGCGTGTACGGGGCATTAGTCGCCTGAAAAGTCGTGCTCCATTCAGTGCAATGGAACCGTTTTAATCGGAGCGACTCAAGTTACCCCGACTTAGAAAAAGGTTCCTGCACTACTTGGGGGCGACTTCAGAGCGGCTTGCATTGATTTCTATAAAAGAAGTTGTTTGCAAGCTGTGCTGAAGTTGCGCTGTGCGGGGCGGGTTCAAAGTCAGGCGACTTTGAAGCGGCCCCAGTTTGAACCGAGCCTTAAAGGTACGGTATATAATCTTCTGTTGTACTAAGTTTATTTTTTTATTTTTTTGCAGTTGAGAACTAACATTCTCTCTCCCGAGGAAGTGAACGGAGTTTCATGAAACGCATTGAGAATGTTTGCCACAAATATATCAATGATATACAGTAGCCCAGTCAATGTGTTACTGTGAATATTCTTCTATGGATACTTGTGAAATCACAGATTTGATTTTTTTTTTTTTTTATAATGTTTTTGTAAATAAACAATTTATGTTTTATGATTGTTTTGGTGTTTCTTCATAAAAGTCCTATGGGCATCAATTGTTTTATTGTTTCTTGCAATATAATAAATGTTTTATTTTAGCTTTAATACTGCTTTACCCGCTTCAACACCGGGAACTTTTCCCCCCTTACTGCCCAGGCCACTTCTCAGCTTTCAGAGCTGTCCCACTTGACAATGACAATTGTGCGGTCGTGCAGCGCTGTACCCAAACAAAATTTTTATCATTTGACTTTGCGGTTTCCTGCACAGATGTCTATTCAAAATCGCCCCCAAATTTGCCAAAAGCAGTACAGGAACTAATTTCCTAGCGGGAGCTCATCCAGTCGGATGTGCTCCCGCCAGGAAATGAGGTGGGCTCTTTTTGACTTGCTGAAGCTTCTGTCTCCATGAGAAAGTCACAGTGTTCAGTGAAAAACAAAGTAAGCGATTTTTAGTACAGGAACCTTTACAGCTGTTCAAGACTGAAGATAAGGCTAGCGTTCAGCTATAATTACAGGTGGCTAACGTAGACTTAGCCATGCCCCTGATGACATCTATGGTGACGAAACGCGTAGGGAGGAGCTGAGCTGCATGACGTCGCCACGCCTGACGGTGGGGCATCTTGCTGGTTGGAAACAGCCGCTTTTTACCTCCTTGTCTGATGGACACAAATGCGATTGGCTTCAAAGAAGCTTTTAAGGACAGAGGAGAGATCTGGGGTCTAATAGAACCCAGATGTCTCAGTAAAGAGGACCTGTCACTGCCTATAGCTATCACAAGGGATATTTACATTCCTTGTAAAAACAATAAAAGTGATAAAAAGATAAAAAATAAAACGTTGTAGTACAGTGTAAAAAAATAAATGAAAGTGCCTCCATCTCCCTGTGCCTGCGTACAAAGGCGAACGCACGTGTTAGAATGTTAACAGAGATCGCACCACACATGTGAGGTATCCCCAAGAACGTCAGATCGAGAATAATAATTCTTCCACCAGACCCCTTATGTAAATCTAAACTGGTAACCTGTAAAGGCTGTTAAAATGTCGCCTATGGATAATATAACGGACGTAGTTTGTTGCCCTTCTAGGGGCGTGCGCAATTTTAAAGCATTGACATGTTTGGTACCTATTTACTTGGCTTAACATAATCTTTTATATTTTACCAAACTATTGGGTATTATATTGTTGTTTTGTGCATCAAAATTATTTTTTTTCTAAATAATTGCGTAAAAAAAAACACTGCGCAAAAGAACATGTGACATAAAAAATGGCAACACCCACCATTTAGTTTTCTAGGACCTCTGCTTTAAAAAAAATATATAAAAAATGTTTGGCTGTTTTAAGTCATTTTCCACTCAAAAAATACCATTTTTACATGTACACAAAAAAAAGTGTTGAAAAAGATCTGGTCTTCAAGTGGTTATAGAGCTGCATAAATGCTTGTGTTTTATACCTGCCCGGAGTTCTGCTTTAACTTTCAATGGGCTGGTTTTGTGATTCATCCATTTTCATGTTGTGTCCTCCAAATAAACGGCGATGGCAACAGGAGATGAAATAAGAGCCGCACAAGTTTTCGGGTCATGACTAATGTACGGTATAAAACGCTTGTCACAGAGCAGCCTCGTCTTTGCATCCCACCAGTATAAATGTCGTACTGTGCCAAAGTACACAGAATGGTGGGTGCTCAGACACAACCTGACAATGCGGAGAACTATTCGCTGAGTTATTGATTGCGGTGGGAAGTTCTGTCTATTGTAACACTTGTAATGTCAGTAATGAGGACGCCATTCACAAGGATGGCACAAAAGATTCCTCAGAGCGCTGCGAATGGAAGAGGCAGAGCGTGTTCGGAGGATAGAAAATTGCTCAGGTACAGGCCGGAGTTTTTTTTTTTTTTTCTTTTTTCTTTTTAAGTGCGCAGAAACTGAATTAACAAAAAATTGTGATGACGCCTAAGCATGATCTGCAAGGTAAATGCACGTGGCATGTACCCTTACCCATAAGCAGGGAGAATGGCACAGATCTCCCTTTTAAACACCAGCAAACAAATACACCATACATACATATACACACACCATGGGGTATATATATATATATACACACATATACACACACAGTTGTGCTCATAAGTTTACATACCCTGGCAGAATTTTTGATTTCTTGGCCATTTTTCAGAGAATATGAATAACACAAAAACTTTTCTTTCACACACGGTTAGTGTTTGACTGAAGCCATTTATTATCAATCAAAAAGTGTTTACTCTTTTTAAATCATAATGACAACAGAAAATACCCAAATGACCCTGATCAAAAGTTTACATACCCCAGTTCTTAATACCGTGTATTGCCCCCTTTAACATCAATGACAGCTTGAAGCCTTTTGTGATATTTGTGGATGAGGCTCTTTATCTTCTCAGATGGTAAAGCTGCCCATTCCTCTTGGCAAAAAGCCTCCAGTTCCTGTAAATTCTTGGCCCGTCTTGCATGAACGGCACGTTTTGAGATCTCCCCGGAGTGGCTCAATGATATTGAGGTCAGGAGACTGGGGTGGCCACTCCAGAACCTTCACTTTATTCTGCTGTAGCCAATGACAGGTCGACTTGGCCGTGTGTTTTGGATCATTGTCATGTTGGAATGTCCAAGTACGTCCCATGCACAGCTTCTTGGCTGAATGCAAATGTTCCTCCAGTATTTTTTGATAACATACTGCGTTCAAGTTGCCATCAATTTTGACCAAATTTCCTGTGCCTTTGTAGCTCACACATCCCCAAAACATCAGCGATCCACCTCCGTGTTTCACAGTAGGAATGGTGTACCTTTCATCATAGGCCTTGTTGGCTCCTCTCCAAATGTAGGGTTTATGGTTGTGGCCAAAAAGCGAAATTTTGGTCTCATCACTCCAAATGACTTTGTGCCAGAACTTTTGTGGCTTGTCTCTGTGCTGTTTTGTGTATTGTAAGCGGGATACTTTGTGGCATTTGCATAGAAATGGCTTTCTTCTGGCGACTCGACCATGCAGCCCATCTTTCTTCAAGTGACTCTTGAAACAGCCACACCACAAGTTTTCAGAGAGTCCTGTATTTCACCTGAAGTTATTTGTGGGATTTTCTTTGCATCCCGAACAATTTTCCTGAGAGTTGTGGCTGAAATTTTAGTTGGTCTACCTGACCGTGGTTTGGTTTTTAACAGAACCCCTCATTGATTGGCGTTTGAACACTGCTGATTGGCATTCTTATATCCTTGGATTTTTTTTATATCCCTTTCTTGTTTAATACAGTTCAACTACATTTTCCCGCAGATCCCTTGACAATTCTTTTGCTTTCCCCATGACTCAAAATCCAGAAACTCTAATAAAAATATTAGAGTGATATGTGATAAAAAATAAATTAAAAAAAAAAAAAAAGTTTTCTTTCATTTTTGAGGCCCCGTCCCTGCATACACATGCGTACGAATGTAAACACACATGTCGGGGGCAGCTACTCACAAAATACTACATACACATTGCATATTGCTGTACACGCCAGAGCGAGAGCAATATTTCTAGCATCAGACCACCTCTGAAACACTAAACTGATGACTTATAGGGGACTTTTAAAGCATTGTCTATAGAAAATATAGGATACTTAAAGGATAACTTCACTTTTGTGGGGAAAAAAAAAAAATTGAAAATAAAGAAAAAAAAATAGTATAGCATATACAACTGTGACTTAAGTCATATTGTAATTGAATGTTATTAAAAATTACCTTTCCTTTTCAATCTGCAGCTCTGCAATCTTCTGAAAATGCAACGCAATATGGCTACATGGAGGTGTTCTATACACAAAATGTGTACAAAACGCCCCCAGAAACATCATTTTCTGCTTGTCTGATTGGCTCACCCATTTTCCCAGAAGTCTGCGCTAAGATACAAGTCAGATGTCAGGCATCCCCTGCAACAAAAATGTAATTTTTGGTGAGACACTCACAGTAGAAAATCACGTCTAAAGGGATGCAGACCCTGCAGCTTTCCTCATTAGAGACGTTGCAGGTGCAGCAGCTGTTTGATAATTATGAAATCACTCCCATTAGGCTCGCTTTCCCACATGGATACAAACACACAGGAATTAGCAATGAAGTTTGTTAAAATCCTTGTAATGTACATAGATCACACAGAGGGGAATGTTTTTTTTTCTCAACAAAAGTGGAGTTACGCTTTAAGTTTGTCGCCATTTCACAGGCGCATGCAAATTTAAAGCGCAACTCCACTTTTGTTGAAAAAAAACAAAACAAAAAACATTCCTCTCTGGGTGATCTCTGTACATTGCAAGGATTAGAACAACCTTTGTTGCAGATTCCTACCCTTTTCTATTCTGAACTAATCCCTGTGCCTCTGTACTAAGTGGGTCTAATGGGAGTGGCTTCATAATTATCAGTCAGCTGTGGCAGCTGCAGAGCACTAATAGAGGAAAGCTGCTGGGCCTGCATCCCTTTAGATGTGTTTCTATTGAAAGTATCTCTCCAAAAATGATATTTTCTGTTGCAGGGGATGCCTGAAATTTGACTTGTATCTTAGGCAGACTTTTGGGAAAATTGGTGAGCCAATCACACAAGTAGGAAATGATGTTTCTGGGGGAGTGGTCAGTATACATTCTGTGTACAGAACTCCTCCAGGTAGTCAAATTGCATTCTCAGAAAATTACAGCGGCTGTAGATTGAAAAGGAAAGGTAATTTTTAATAACATTCAATTACAATTTGACTAGTGTCGCAATTATATGCGCTATATTATTGTTTCTTTATTTGCTAATTTTTTTTCCCCACGAATGTGGAGTTACTCTTTATGGGTTCGACATGTTGCGTATCTATTTACTTACTCATATTTTATATTTTTACCAAACATTTAATTTTTTGGGTTTGTGCGGCATAAACTCAACTTTAGTGTATTTTTTTTTTTTACTGAAATTTTCTGTTTCCTAGTCCTTTTTGCAGCAATATCGTGCTATGTAAAAAATTGGAACCACTACTATTTTATTCTCTAGGGCACAAGTGTCAAACTGGCGGCCCTCCAGCTGTTGCGGAACTACAAGTCCCATGAGTCATTGCAAGGCTGACAGTTACAAGCATGACTCCCGCAGGCAGAGGCATGAGGGGACTTGTAGTTTCGCAAAAACTGGAGCGCCGCCAGTTTGACACCCCTGCTCTAGGGTATCTGATAAAAATATAATGCTTTGGGGGTTACTGCAATCTTCAGGCCTAAAATAATTTTTCAAACGTGGTATGCAAAAATGGCTCCGGCAGTGAAAGGGTTAAAAAGGGTGTTTTAATGCTCGCAAGGAGATCACTCCAGAAAGACCATCAGTGACTTAGGAAGTTCTGTATCCACTGGAATCTGCCTGACAGCCAGGGAGACAGGCATTTTCAGAAGTCAGCAATGGCCCGCTCCTTATTTCTTTACTTGTGGTTTCCTCTAATGCCCCGTACACACGGTCGGATTTTCCGACAAGAAATGTTCGATGGGAGCTTGTTGGCGGAAATTCCGACCCTGTGTAGGCTCCATCGGACATTTTTCGTCGGAATTTCTGCTACACAAAATTTGAGATCTGGATCTCAAATTTTCCGACAACAAAATCCGTTGTCGTAAATTCCGATCGTGTGTACACGATTCCTACGCGCAAAGTTCCACGCATGCTCGGAATCAAGCAGAAGAGCCGCACTGGCTATTGAACTTAATTTTTCTCGGGCTCGCCGTACGTGTTGTACGTCACCGCGTTCTTGACGTTCGGAATTTCCGACAAGATTTGTGTGACCGTGTGTATGCAAGACAAGTTTGAGCCAACATCCGTCGGAAAAAAAAAACATGTATTTTGTTGTCGGAAAATCCTATCGTGTGTACAGGGCATAAGTCTCCAAAGCGTGTGAAACAGATCTCATAGCAATAAACACCGAGATGATATAAGACGCAGGGCGGTCTTCCAATTTCCTCCGGCTGACCTCAAGTCGGCCCCGGCATACGACGGCGTAAAATCCAATATTTTATTATGCCTCTTTTGAAGTAACAAAGATGAAAACAAATTGATTGAGCATGTCCGAATATGGCAGATTTTTTTTTTTTCCTCTCCGTCGAAAAAAAAATTAAATAAAAATAAAATGACCTGAAGGAGAGAGTGAAAATGTCAGATATTTCCTCTGTGCTGCCAGCGCCATCACCCCCCCCCCCCACCCCTTCCCGCCGTCCGATAAAGAGATTACATAATAAAAGTGGCTTCTTATTGCCCTTTATATAAGCCAGCACACCACCCAAACAAGTGGGAATACTTAAAGATTATTTTCATTAAACATCATAATAATCTTTAAGAGTAAATTTGATCCCAGCAAAAGTTTTTAGAGAAATTTAATAATCAGGGAGGTGAAAGGTTGGCACAGAGTGGACATTGCCGACACTGTAGGTGTCACGTCACATTCGGCTACCCATCACATTTTGCTACCCGCTGGAATGCGCATGCGCGACACCGCCATATGCGTTCCAACACTATTGTAAGACCACTTTGCCACAGGGCCCCTCGCGGGCTCGCTTCGCTCACCACGCTTCGGGCACGGCCTCGCTTCGCTCGGCATAATTGTAATCTAACTCTATGTCCACTTGGATGGTGGGGCCTGGACCTGGACTCAGGGGTGTGGCCACAAAATCCTGTGCAAGCGCAGATCGCCACAATGTTGGAATGCATATGGAGGCGACACGCATGCGCAGTCCAGCGGGTAGCCAAATGTGATGGGTCGCCATATGTGACAAAACACAGGCAGCAGTGTTATTTTGGTCTAAAAAAACCCCAACATTTTCGTGTTAAAATTTTCGTCAGCGGCCTTTTTTATGGTGACGAAAACAAAAAATGAAAAAGTACACCACATTTTCGTCCACTGACGAAAATCAATTATGTTTTCCTTAACGAACAAAAACGAAATTGTAAGGCAGGGACATTTACCCTCACTAACTCCCGGTTTCCACAGAGCTCCCAGCAAGCAAGTGACTTTAGTCCGTAGCGTGCATCGCTTAGCAGCAGTTAGCAGGTTGTGCAGACAGCATTACAGGCCTCCGAGTCCTCAGACGACCGTCCAGAGCAGCACTGTGCATTAAGGGCCTCCCGACGACGACCGTCCAGAGCAGAGAGCGCTGTGAGTGTGTACATTACAATTACAGGCCTCCCCTCAGACCACTGTCCATCCAGAGCACTGTGTGCATTACAGGCCGCCTCTTACCACCGGTATCCTGAGCACTGTGCATTACATGCCATCCCTCAGACCACCATCAAGCACTGTGCAGCATTACAGGCCTCTCAGAGTCAGACCACCATCCCAGAGCACTGTGCATTATAGGCCTCTCCTCAGACCATCATCCAGAGCACTGTGCATTACAGGCCTCTCCTCAGACCACCATCCAGAGCACTGTGCATTACAGGCCTCTCCTCAGACCACCACCCAGAGCACTGTGCAGCATTACAGGCCTCTCTTCAGACCGCCACCCAGAGCACTGTGCAGCATTACAGGCCTCTCTCATACCACCGTACAGAGCAGTGTGCAACATTGCAGGCCTCCTCAGACCACCATCCAGGGCACTGTGCAGCATTACAGGCCTCTCTCATACCACCGTACAGAGCACTGCGCAACATTACAGGCCTCCTCAGACCCCCATCCAGAGCACTGTATGCAATACAGGCCTCCTCAGACCCCCATCCAGAGCACTGTAGGCCTTTCTGACCACCATCCAGAGTACTGTGTGCCTTACAGGTCTCCTCAGACCACCATCCAGAGCACTGTGTGCCTTACAGGTCTCCTCAGACCACCGTCAAGGGCACTGTGTGCTTTACAGACCTCCTCAGACCACCATCCAGAGCACTGTGTGCATTACAGGACTCCTCAGACCATCCAGAGTGGCTAAATCTGTATCTGTGAGTTTGTTTAAATCTTAATACCATAAATAACATATTCGATTTTTTTACTCCAGGGAGTATATAATGAGTTTGGAAATTCTATAGAAATGCATTACAATTTAACTAAACACATTAGATTTTAGTTCACTAAAATTATTTTATTCAACTAAAATGTACTGGCAATTTTAGTCGACTAAAATTAAAACTGCAGATGACTAAAATGGGACTAAAACTAAATTGGCATTTTAGTCAAAAGACTGTGACTAAAACAGCTGTAGATGACTTAAATACGAATAAAACTAAAATGCCATTTTAAATCAAAAGACTAACTAAAATTAAATCAAAAGTAACACTGGTAGGCAGGATGTGTCCTGAGCAGTTAATAGTAATTGAAAGTGGAAATAGCAATACTACAATGCTTTTTTTTTTTTTTTAATACGCGGCCTTTAACTTCACAAACCAAATAAAAAAAAATACTGGCCATTCTAATACTGACCATTAGGTGGCTTTTATATTGCTCCAACGCAAAAATGTCCTGATACTTTTTTTCTGTCACGGAAAAAAGCATCAGTAATCGGTATCCGCGAGTACTTGGGGGGAAAAAAAAAAAAAAGTATCTGTACTTGGTCTTAAAAAAGTGGTATCGGTGCAACCCTAATTGAAACCACTCCCCCTTATCTTATGGAGATGAGGAGAGAGGGTGTTCTGCAATGGAGAACTCCAGCAGGGCTGACAACATTGTTTAGGTTTTCATGGCAACAGAGGTGATGTGTTGTCAGTACACTACAGGAAGTTAGGAGCTCACTTGCTTTCTGGCAGGATCAACAGATTTTTGCCATAGTCGCAGAGACAAAATATAGGAGAAATGTACATGTATTGTATATTGTATATGCACCAAAGGATATCTAAACCTAATACCAAAAAAATGTAATGTGTCGCAGCTTAGCAGTCCTTAGATGTTGGAGCTGCATTACTTTTCTTTTTCTGAGTGCAGAACATTTTCTGCAAGTACAGAAATTACCTGCTAATCCTGCCAGAAACGCAGTGTCCTTGTCACTTAATGTAAGAACTAGAAATCACGTTATCTTCTTTATGTGGTAGATAAAGCTATGTTTGAATTCCAGCCTGGGTGAAAATGGCTCCCTCCATAGATTCACTGGAGGAGTGAGTATAGCCACCCAGGGGACAGCAAGTGTGTTAGCGGCAGCATCGCCAGGTCAAAAAAAAGAAACAAAAAAAAAAACAAAAAAAAAAAAAAAACCATGCAGCTGCCACATCTAAGGACTGGTTTAAATATACTGTATATTGGTTTATATGCGAACTTTTTCATTGCAACTGGGGCAAACTTTATATCAGTAGTAGCGGCCTCTTTACATTCAGCTTTTTCCCCAAAGTTATTCAGAAGGCTTTAGGCTTTGAATTCACATCTATGCTTGTTGTTTTTGAGCGTTTCTGCAGTGCTTTCCGCTTTTTTTACCATAATCCGTGATTTTTACAGTTTTTTTTTACATTCATTGTATATAGCCGGTTGCTAAGAAGAGGGTTCGGAAGCCGGCCGCCGCATCCTTAACAACCGATGAGTCATCAGCTGTCAGCGGGCTTCCCCACTGACAGTTGAATGGAAAAAAAAAAAGATTTGTTAAAGGGGGCTTTCAGAATCCGATAAGCCTCCTGCCCGCAGACTCCCACAACCACCGGCCAAGGTTGCGGGAAGGAGGCCCTTGTCCCCATCAACATGGTGAACACCCATGTGATCCGATTCCCAAAAGAAGGGTCCTGCACCATTTTGGTGCGAATGCAATGCAAATTCAGCCATACAATCTGTATGGCTGAATCCGCATCATGCAGAAATCGCATGTGATCTGCACAGCAGTTGGGTGGGAACATTGTGTCTAACATCGCACCAGTGCAAACCCAGCCCAAGGGCACTTTCACACATGTGGATCCGATTTCAGACATCCGCTTGCTCAGCAGGGATCAATCCGTTGATCCCCGCTGAGCTGGCGGATGACAAGTCCGTCTCTGCACACCTCTATAGGGGGATCGGATGAAAACGGACTGCCTGTCTGTTTTCATTTGATCCACTAGACGGATGGAAAATAGGACATCCATCCGTCTGGATTTAGCAGAGCGGATTGGATGTCAGCGGACATGTCACCGCTGACATCTGTTGCTCCATAGAGATGTATGGAGCGAACGTTCAGGTCCGCCTGTAAAAACTTACAGGCGGATTTGAACGGTCCACACGTGTGAAAGGGCCCTTACAGTCTCTTGTCAAAAAAACAAATAAAAAAAACCAAACAAAAAGCAAATTTAACAAATTTAAAAAAAAACAAAACAAGAAAAAAACAAACAAAAAAAAAAAAACACAGGAAGTCACACCATCCCAAACTGTTAATAATCATTTTATTATACCACAAGTGCAAATCATCAGATGAATAGATGTGCATAACGCATTTAAACCTAAATTTACAATTATGGTTATACATACACTATAGAGACCACAGACTTCTTTTCTCTTTTAGACTATCTGAACAGATGAATGAGCTCTGTGCACTGTAGTGGCCCTCACTGAACGCCACAGAACCTTGTTTAACTGAAATAAAAAGGGTAAAAAAAAAAAAAACAAAAAAATAAGAAGAAATGTAAATGTGAAATTTTTAAAAGTCTCTCTGCATGCTCCTGACTGTTGGAAATGATGAGAGGCCAAACACACAGCCGTTCACTAGATTAAAAGAAGAAAAAAAAAAGGGGGGGGGGGGGGGTAGGGGAGGAACGAGGACAGATGAAGCCCACAAACAGCAACCTACGAGCGTTCATCAACACAACTGCCTGAGGAAAGGAAAAAAAAAAAAAATGGAATAAATCTTGCTGACCCCACAACTGCCAATCAGATTCTTCAGTCTATTTCCAAACCAGCACAGGGAACATTTTAAGTCTGAACCAGATTTTTTATTTATTTTCTTGCTCTCGTCATCACAGCTGAAGTTATGAAGAGTCTGCAGACGCCGCTCATATAAAATGACCTTTGTACTGACACTGGAGTTGTTAAGCGGGGCCCCTGTATTTTGGTCCTTGTGGGCTGTGGATGGGGCCCTTACCTAGCATGCACCTGACCTGGTCATATATATATATATATATATATATATATATATATATATATATATATATATATATATATATATATATATATATATATATAAAGGTAAGTGTGGCTTTTAAGCAACATTCAATGAATCAGATCTCCATTTAGCCATTACAATAAATAGATGTGACTTGTGAATTGCCCAGAAGAGGGACAAGCCTGGTTTAGCAACGCTGATGGCTGGCAATGGTTTGCGAGACCTCCACTCATACCTTGGCATAGATCACATGACCAGAATTTACCATATTAACTATTATTTACAGCATCAGGGATATAGATTTAAATGCGCTTTTACATTTTTTTTTCAGTGGCAAGCCCTCTAAGGTGTTCTGTGCATTCCTGTGCAGGCAGTCCTATTCATGTCAATCATAACACAGCAGCTGCACAGATAACATGGTAAATTCTGGTCATGTGACCAATGCCAAGATACTGCCAATATGGTCTTTGCTGATTGTGGGGAGTTCCCCCCCAAAAGCAAGTGGCCAGATAACTCCCAGAGATGGCATCATACCTTCCTGTCTTGTTGCTAGGATGTTGCTAATACACTTCCGGCTGTTACTGCTCCCACCCACCATTACAGGAGCAAGCTCTCAAAGCCCCCCCGCACATGTGTGGTCCGCTATCTCCTCCGTCACAGCATCGCTAAGCACAAAGCTACTGTGACAAGGGGCAAGGAAGCACATAAGGATGGGGGAGGGGTGTTGAATCAGCTAGGAGTGTCATAAGAAGGTCCTAGCAACAAGGCATAAATGGTACGATGCCATCCTTGGAAATTTTTTGGCCAGGCTTTGGGAGGTTCGTAAATGGCCTAGTCCTAAAGCAATTATTTACCTTTGGTCGAAGCCATTTTTTTTAAATTTACAGGCATCCCTTACCTGCATAGGACGTTTATTGGTAAAGGTGAAGTAGGACTTTAAATATCTCAACAATCATACAGCTTAGGGCATTCTACGTAGCTTTGAATGTTACCAGTTCTGTACACAACATGGACAACAGGAGTAGCTTGTATGGCTGCAATCCGCCCATCTCTGTGGATGCAGGTGCCAGGATGAATAGAACTTATCAGTGCTCCCCAAGTGTAGTAAACAAAGGAACCAACCTCATTCTGATGACATCAGCATATAGTAAAGTTTTATTATTCCGGACAAAGATCACAGAAGGCCCGTCCAGTCACTCTGATGCATTTTACCCAGAAAGGGCTTACCCATACAGATTACTTACTAGTAGTCTATAAGTAAGCTTCTTCTGGGTAAAACACATCAACGTAAAGAGGGTCTGCGCAGACCTTTTGTGAATTTGCCTGGAACAATAAAGTTTTACTATATGCCGATGTAATTGCTGTCGGTTCTTTTGTTTAATATATGACCTAACAATAATTTCAAGTTTGCTTTTAACATAGTACCCTTTTGGCCACTGAAAGCTAATGTACAATGCTGCCCCTTGCACTGAGCTAGTGTACTAACCATAACCAAGAGATGTGAAAATGGTTAAGGCCCCATTCACACGGGCGATTCGCCTGCCAAGTTTTTCAGGCGGACCTGATTGGACCCTCCAGTCTCTTCTATGGAGTGGTGGATGTCAGCGGACACATGTCTGGTGACAACCTCCCGCCATTTGATCCTGTCCGCCAAAAACAGACAAATGGTGGACCTATTCCCCATCTATTTGGCAAATTAGATGGAAAAAGGACAGGTGGTCCATTTCCACCCGATTGCCCCATAAAGGAGAGCGGGACTTTGTCGGTGTCTGCCCTGCACAGTGGAGCGGACACGGACCTGTCACCCGCCTGCTCAGCGGGAATCAGTGGAAAGATCCCCGCTGAGCAAGCAGATCTCGATTTACGGAGGCGCCCGTGTGAAAGGGGACAAAATAGCTTTGGACAGTAACAGAACACCACCAGTGCAGTACAAGCAGATAGAGCAAGATCTGCAGAACAATAAAAGCTGTACCAGGCAACTCTGTTTTGACAGAGAGTAACATTTCAAAGTGCTCAGAACAATTTAGGAATCGATGGCTCACATACTTGGCATTTCTGAAGGCACAATCTATGGACAAGGAGAGCTTTTAAAAAAAAAAAAAAAAATTAAAGTCAATAAACAGAGCCAATGAACTGGAGAGAGTGGAGCGGGAGGACAGGATGTTGCTTAAAGAACAAGACCCTCATAAACTGGCCCATCCGATTCCGGGGAGTCTTTCCGTAGACGCAAGTGCTCCAGGGTGTTGTGAAAGTGTTTGTTGATCTGCTCTGTCTCTTCACAGGCCTCCAGGCTCGGGAGGTCTTCTCGAATCTTCTGGATGAGCTGGTTCAGGACCTGGATGGTGACCTGTGAAGAAGACCTTATGGAGTTAGATAATAGCATCATCATTTTTTACATTGTCCTATCTATTTTTATAAAAGGGCAGAATGCGTCTGATTTCTTTTACCCAACTACTCTGAGGAGCATTTTTCAATTCGTTTTTAATAAAGTTTTATTTTTATTTTTTTTTAGAACATCAGTAGAATTACAGGGATTGGCATACTTGTACACTTTACATTTATCTAGCATTCAGGGCTGCTTTTAGAAATCATGGGGTTCCGTACAGCCTACCCCCCCCCCCCCCCCATATCAAATTATAATTTTGCCAAAAATATACTGAAATTTTTATTATTAGTGGACACAAAACACAATTCTTGCTAAATCTAAAAGATAAAACGGTATTGTGTTAATCAATGAAGCTGTGTGTGTGAAATTGTGGTCTTGGGGCTCATTCATATGGGCGCTGTGGCTTGAATAGTGTCAATCAGTGGTCCTTTCTGCTCAGCAGATGCCCAGGCTCCCCTTTTGAACTGATGGGGCCCAGGCCAGGAGAGCCGGCTGTACTGCCTTATCAGCGGCCCTGCTAGCATGCAAAAAAATGTATCACAAACACAATCATGTGCATGTCTCCCTTGTTATCAGAGATGTGAAGTCCCCAAATCTACAGGGGGGCATGTAAACTTGCAAGGTGGCAAAACCATGGGTGAGGTCAAGAAAAATGAAACGAAGAGGAAAACGGCCCTGATCGAGATTATAGGTCTTCCAAGCCAAAAAGGTATTCCTGCTTTTGGTAAGAATTTGTGATCTGGATATGGCCACATATGAGAGAGGGGGAACATTACTCTTCAATAGAAACTCTGGAAAACCAAGATCAAAAGAGTAGAATAAGTAAAGATAAGGAGACCTGGATTAGGAAAAGGGAGAAAAGAAGCATAGAGAAGAGAAGACACTAAAGACGAGGGGTGAAAAGGCCAACAGAGATGTCCATAGGCTCCCTTCTTTGGTAAGAGATCTCAAGGGAGGTGAAGCTTTCTGGAGGAAATGAAGCTTTCTGGAGGAAGTGAAGCATGAGTATACTATATTGATCCATGGGGTCCTTACAGCTGGAAATTCCTGGGGCTACTTGCACACTAGCCCATGTGCATTCTAATCCTGATGTTTTAGGTGCAAGGATCTCCAAACTTTCTAAACAAAGGGTCAGTTTACTGTCCTTCAAACTTTAGGGGGGCCAGACTAGGGCCAGTGGGAGTAAACAATGCCCCATCTTTTTTGTCAGTGGGAGGACTAGTGTCTCATCGCTGGAGTCAGTTGAAGGATTAGGGCCCCATCGTTTGTGTCAGTGGGAGAAATTTTGCCCTTTCATTGGTGTCAGTGGGAGGAATAGTGCCCCATCGTTGGCGTCAATTGGAGGAACTTTTCCCCATCATTAGTGTCAATTGGAGGAATTTTGCTCCATCATTGGATTCAATGGAAGGAATTGTGCCCTATCAATGGTGTCAGTGGGAGGAATTATGTCACATTGTTGGCATCCGTGGATGGAATAGTGCCCCAAGGGCCAGATAAAGGCTCTAAACTCTGGCCCCCGGGGTCAGAGTTTAGAGACCAATGTTTTAGAGAACCCAAAAGGCACAGGCGCAGCGTCCAGATCAACTGCCTGCAGCCTATGGCAGACAGAACCTTGTACTGAGTGGTACTCATGCTTGGCGTCATTCGCTACAGGGACAGCCACCCGGAAAGTACTTGGTACAGCATTCAGCTTCGTCCAGCTGCATCATTTTGCAGTCTGCCATAGACTTGGACAGGCTACAAGCAGCAGGGCTGGACCTCCCAGGTGCACTAAACTTCTTAGTATGCAAGTAGCCTTTTGACTATCAATAAGGTGGCCAATAAGTTTCTCCTTGACAAACGGTCTAATGGGTTTCTTCCAAGCTTCAGAAATGGTTTGTTTGGCTGCTAATAACACATAAGTGGGTCATTTAAATTAGAGTTTGGTGAAGAATGAGGGGTTTCACAAATCAGGGGTCTTTTGGGAAGGCGTTGCTGAAAGTTTGTA
>NC_133334.1:265497858-265500358 GCF_042186555.1 Aquarana catesbeiana | reverse complement strand
GCGCTCAGTTTGAAATAGGAAAGCAGGGGGGCTTTTAGGACCACCAGGGATTTCACACAAAGGAAGAAATATAAAGAGAACGGGATACCTTTTAACACAAGTACATAGTACAACAGACACACATCAGGAATATGAAATGTTGAGGTAACATTCTTTAAGCCCTCCCTATCCTATCAAAAAAAAAAAAAAAAAGTTTGGCTACAGATTCACTTAATGCTTAACTCCACGAAAATAAAATATTGCATATATAGAGGAATGTGAATTTTTAATTGAGTCCTGGTGTGCTTTGTGTATTTCTTCCAGATCTGTGCAGTAATCCAGTGTGAGACTTCCTGTAATGAAGACCAACCACTGCTGATCTCTCCCCTTGTGCAGGGTGACTGGTCTGGTCTCCGCCCCCTCCTGTGGTTTTCAGCAGGTGGTCTGTAGTGGGTGGGGCCTGGTGGGCCCCTCCCACAGCTCTTCTCAGTCTATGTACAGCACAGTGACGATGTCACTGTTACAGAGTAATATCTGGGTTTGCTTAGACTTTTGGTGCACACAAATTGAATGTACATATCTTTTGCAGCGATTGAGTAATATATGTAAATGGGAGTTTTCGTGCCCAGAATTTGACATACAATTAAAACAAATGCGGAATCACTTTCACCTACCGGATTTTAGAAAGCAGTGCACAAACTCTTGTTATAGTGAACCCCTTTTGTGCATTACAATCAAAGCATTTAAAGGGAGAGACAACACTTCTGCAGATTACATGGCACTAGTCAGCGGCATTGTCTGGTTCTCCGAGTATTAGGGAGCACCTCTTTACCTTCAGGGGAGACTTCTCTCCTCTCCACCCCCTTCCCTGCCAAAATAGGGATCCCCCCCTTTTTTTTTTTTTTTATTTATTAATAACTTGATGCAGATATTTTTTTTAATTTAAATTTTTTTGTACATTTATATAGTATAGCTTTGAGTCTAGCATGACATACTGATTATTTCTTCATTTAATATAATTTTTGGTAGGTTACTATCCCCCCTCTAAGATATATGAAGGTGATGGTTGGTCCATTTTCTCTTGCATTCTACCTGGTTCTACAACTTTGGGTCTCCAGTTTGGACATGCATCAATCTATTTTTTTTTTTACAAATGCATCTTTAAAAATGTAAGTAATTTGGTATATGATCGGATTATTGGTATCCATATACACTAAATTACCAAAAGTATTGGGACACCTGTCTTTACAAGCACATGAACGTTAATGGCGTCTTACCCCGTAGGGTTCAATATCGAGTTGGCCCACCCTTTGCAGCTATAACAGCTTCAACTCTTCTGGGAAGGCCGTCCACAAGCTTAAGGAGTGTGTCTATGGGAATGTTTGACCATTCTTCCAGAAGCGCATTTGTGAGCTCAGGCACTGATGTTGGACGAGAAGGCCTGGCTCGCAGCCTCAGCTCTAATTCATCCCAAAGGTGTTCTATCGGGTTGAGGTGCAATCAAGTTCCTCCACCTCAAACTCGCTCATCCGTGTCTTTATGGACCTTGCTTTGACAACGTCACACAAGACCATGACAGTGCAGGACCAAGAGGTGGTGGAATACAAGAGGATCTCAGCCAGACATTGACTATCAGAAATGTGCCACCTGGACCACCCGGTAAGATCGTTTTTAACCATCTCCTTTATGTAGCGTAAGGGAGGCTCCAATCTCCCACATCCCCCCCCCCCCACAGTGCATCACCCTGCAGACTGAAAAAGAAACACACATTCACAGGTTGGAAGGGAGCATGACTCTCTTGCAGCCTTGAGTAATTCATCACTCCATAGAATACAGTGTGACTCTGAATACAATGAGGACCATTAGAACATTATGAACCAAACACATGAATCAGCGCGATTTCCAAGAAGGCAAGAAATGGAGCAGAAATTGGAAACTCGATGTGCTGGACAAACAATACAGCTAGCTTATGACAAGATGTTTTCTAAAGGAATATATTAATGCTGCACTTGACAGGAAGGCCTGAATTGTGTTGCAAACCAACAATTTTAAAAGGTCAAGCCAGCAGGAAAATCAAGTATGAAACTGAAGCTCATTTAAAAAGGAGGACCTTGTCTGAATAGGAGAGTGCCATGAGGCCGGTACTGAAAGTAGTGCAAAAGTGGGCAGAACTTTTTGTTTTCTATTACCTTACATAGGCTACAGAATGTTTATGGAGATGGCACCACAGACCAGATCAATGTGCCCGAATAGATGAAAAAAAGTTTAACCACTTCAATACCTGTTCTGACACTTCTCTCCTACATGTAAAAATCTAAATTTTTTGCTAGAAAATTAATTAGAACCCCTAAACATTAGGTATTTTTTTTTTTAAAACAGAGGCCCTAGAGAACAAAATAGTGGGTGTTGTGATTTTTTAACGCCACACGGTATTTGCGAAGCAATTTTTCAAACGCATACATTTTTTTTTTGTTTTTTTTTAAATACACAGTTAATGAATTATAATGCTCAAAAACTCAAT